>NC_068358.1:74063028-74364695 GCF_020536995.1 Dreissena polymorpha
CTAAATTAAAACTCTGTATTATTTGCATTTTTTTGAAAGATTATTTAACCCCGTTGTGGTCAAATGAGAATGCTGTTTTTAATTATGTTGTTCCGTACACTACCATACACTCTTTATAGGACTACAAAATGACGGAGTTTTTTTACCGGTACCCGCTAAATACGTTAAATGTTAAATATTAGATTTTTTAAATGTTTAAAATGTACATGTATAGGTATTAAGCACTTATAATTATTGTGATTTAGCTGGCTGACATCTATACAGTATTTAGTTTATGGCAATCTGTATGGGCAGATGACTATAAATGTTTTCAATACGCTACATATCTTATAAACGCAAAATTGAGTATTTGGCGTTACATTACTCCAAGAAATGACCACTAATACCACGAGAAGACATGGAGGTATCATAAAAAGTGTAATCTGACCAGACATTGCCACCTGTGGTTAGGGACCAATATACAAGTATAGGTCCCTGCTGTGGCGTATGACACCATAGTGTTATTTAGTATTGGTCTGCACAGTTTCTGATCATAACGAGATAATTGGTTTGTGCTGAACACAGGGGCAATAAAACCACAGATCTATCAATAAACAAGATTATTGAGATATCTTTTTTTGAACACCGCGATAAAAATGCTCAAACCATGGACTCTAGATTACACGGATAAGAAACATGGCACCATTCTCAGAATCATCACTGCTATATGTGTAATCACCTAACAATTCGTCTAAAAATAATTTATATATTTGAGTTGAAGACGATGTACTGTTGTTTAAGTCTGAATAAACTATCTGTCTGCCTGTCTAAATCCAAGCTGTCATCGTCCCGGTGAAAAAAAATCTGATTTTCAATAGTTGAACATGATGCCCTGATGTCAAAATACGAAATGACCCGCATAACACGGATCGTGATTTTCAAGAATCTTTAATAAATTGATAATTTAAGGTAAATAACATTTCAAATAATTATACATAATTACCTTGTTGATAATAAACAGCAAACGATGAATGTTTTTGACACCCATTTTATTTCAAGTATGCATGCAAAGCGGAATAATATCGAGAGGGTCCGCTATATACGCTGTTTCATCATAAATTTTACACCCTTTCTGTGTTATAAACAAGAGCTGAAATCGTTAATTTATTAAGATTCATTTATAATAAGCTTTATTGATATGTTTCGTGAACAAAATACTACAATATATTCCATAAAAAATATAATAAGATGGCAAAAGAAATTCAATGGCCGGTTTCTAAACAAAAGCATAATCGCCAAGACCGTAGCATCAGTTCAGTGCGTTAGGAACGCGCGCTACATTTTCCCGCCTTCATTCCTTAATTACTTTCGTTTTTAAACAAAATTTTTTTCTATCGTATACAGAATTCTATTCTCCTAAGCAAGATGTAATTTTTAAAACTGAACTCCAAATATAAACGCTACAAATTGGTATTAAGTATGAACATGTCAACCGTAAATCTAGATTCTAAAACTCCAAAACGGTATGATATTTGCAAAAGTTAAAGTTATAACTCGCCGGGCTGTCGAAATCAGAAGAAAAACTTAATATATATTGATATATCTGTTTACTACGTAGCGTAAGCTTTCTAATGATATATAATTTGTCCAGGTTTTTTTTTTCCACTTTTTGGGAAGATAGCCCATGGCTTTGGAATTGGGAATTTTATCGGCATTTTCATGAAATTGGGAAAATAAATTAATTAGCTTTTTTTTCCACACGAAAAGTCCACTGATTAGGGAAAAACTAAATTTGATATAACCCTTTATAATCATTCAAATTAAAAGAACAAAATCATATACTGTGAAACCATTTATATTCGACAGCACAAAATTTCGCCATTTTTATAAAAATGACGATTTCGTCAGCACATAAATTCGCCGATTTCTGATTTTGAATTTAAAAAAAATGCGTCAGTCAATATCCGATTTGTGTGTAATACATATTCGCGATCAATCGCAGTTGCGAAAAATCGTGGTACGAATGCGGGAACACACTTGGGAATCACTGCAGGAGGTGGGGCCTGTTTGTCACATGCCAATTAACTAGTCTTTTGTTATCAAGGGACAGTCATAATATCAGACCCTCATAATATATGCCTTTCACACGTTCATTGTTATGATTAGCGGACAAGAAGGATCGAATAACCGTTAACGAGTGTTTGTAACAACAGGTCAATTGCCAATTAGTCTTATTCTATTATTATAATTGCCATACTGATAACAATTTTATTAAAATGCTGTCGATACTGTTTTAAAACTTTTTGTGTTATACAAAAGAGGTTCCAGATTGTTAAGTGTTTTTTTTTTCAAATAAAATGCTTTTTTATTCTGATATCAACATTAAAATTATAAACTCTATGTGTGTGTTTGTTCTTAAAAAGTAAACTACCGGTATATAAATCAATTATGTCAATAATTTAAAAATAAATAAATTGATACATATAAAATAGTAATAAGTGTGGTTAAACGCAACAATCAAACAACAAACTGCAATTAAAATAATCTTTATTTATTTGTGATAAATACGCATGTTGATCACACATCGTCATCTTTTCATTAGGTTTATTGTCTTTCATCGGCATTCGCTGCGTGATGGCTAATATGCAACACCCCTGAAAAACACAATGCACCTAATGGGTAATAAAGTTATAAACAATTAGCGCTAATTCATTACCATTCTACATAAACGAAGTCAACGCATTCGATACAGCTGTACTGCACACGCGTTTTAAAGAAGTGTAACGTGTCAGTTAAGTACCTTGTGTAATCAACATCCCTTTGTGTCAAAACCGGATTAATCTTGATTCTGAAACAGCAGTGAATGTGTGCATGGATTATGTTGGAATTGAATGCCTCACGTCTGCGGTAAAGTTTTAAAATATTGTTCAACTTAGTTTGTTTTTTTGTTCAAACATAGAGCATGATTGTTCGTTAGGATCTTAAATTCGCCGATCGGTCGACTGACGAAATTTATGAAAATTAATGCCTGACGATTAATAATGGTTTCACAGTAATACTTTGTTAGATGTAATTGAATTAAAAACGAGATAAAATATACATTAGACATCTTTCTAAAAAAAAAAAAAAAAAAAAAAAAAAAAAAATGTTTTTTTTTTGTTTTTTTTGGAAATTGGGAAATTTTTGCCACATTTTGGGAAAAAAGTATACTTTTTGGGATTGGGAACATAGCCGAATTTCGGCTATAAAATCGGGCCAAAAAAAACCCTGTTGTCAAAATCGGCCGAGAAATGAAACTATAATTTAACAAAAGACGTGAGTGGGTACATCAAAATGTATAACCTCGGCGCTTCGCTGTACGCTAATTGTAAAAGATCGATAGCCACAACACTTAAAAGGCGCGGTGGTAAAACATAAAATGTGTATTTCTTGTGTTTAACTCGCTATAAATCCATTAATATCAACGGGAATATACTAAAAGTTATATTTTTTGAAAGAGGAATTAATAAGCAACACGATAATGTATAAACCAATAAAATCGGATGAATAGTTTTTGCATAAGATTGAATTTACTACAGTAAGGTTCAAATACTCGATTCATCTCCTGTCAATATACACTCCGTGATCCGCCTAAACGTATCTTCGGTAAGCAGGGACTTCCTTGAAACTAAAAATGTCATAAAAGCGGAAAGGGTCGTCCCTGATTAGCATGTGTGGACTGCACAGGCTAATCTGGGACAACACTTTACGCACATGCATTATGCCCAGTTTTCTCAGAACACGACTCATTTACAAATAAATCTGGTTGTGTGTAACCTAATGTGAAGGTTTTAATGACTAACGTCAGTAATGATGTAAAATGTGGAAGGGTGAAAGCTTTCATCTGTGTTATTATGTGTGAAGTATTAATGTAAAATTCATTTTCCAATTGAAATGACATGCAACTGACAAACTTCACAAGCATGTCATACGTATAAATAAATACAACACCAACGAAACGAAAATATGAAAAACACCGGTTGTCTTGTCGATTCATTGGACATTTTAATACTCACAGAAAACGGATTAATCGCCTCGGGATCAGCAAACGGATTGCTGTCGTAGTCAGACATGATTTTTCTATGTCTTATGATTCAAAATCACGAGTAAAAATCGATCTACGCTCCAATATCAAATTTGACAGTTGTTTTGATCTAGTAAGGTGTCCAAAAAATATGGCTAACCACCAACTTCCGTTTGGCGCATGCGCATAACTAATGTGTCACATGCGTGCACGTCATCGACAGAATCAATAATGACAAATTGCTCACGAGTAAATGAATGGACATTTCAATTAAACATATATTAAATACGCATAGAAACCCAAAAATTCTATTTCTTTATCCAGTAGCCTACAAAGATGTATTCAAATATCAGACGAAAGATGAACGTTAGTTACATATGTCAGAGGCGTATCCACAAATGTTTGAGATGGGGGGGGGGGGCTCAAGCGGGGAGGGTGCGGGAGGGGTGGCCCCTCTCGTCGTCGAATTTTTTTTTTGAAATTGCACATTTAAATGATGCAATTTTCTGCTATCTAATCAGCATTTTGCATGATAAAAGTGCATGTAAAACAAACAAGAACTTGAGTTCAGACATCAAGTGTGACAGACACACAGGGTAATTCAAATGTTTCTCAAACCACTAAAGTGGTGGGAGACATAGTCTTTATCCAGAATTTTTTAACAGTGTTAGATGGGTGGACCTCCTATTTAAATGATTAAGTTTCATACTAGCTAAGTAATTCTTCATATTTGAGTCCTTTTAAATTTCAAAAACTATGGATGAACATCAAAGCAATTAGCGTTATTTGTATAAAAAATATATTGCCATTCATTAAGTGTGCTGTTGAATTTCACTGGCAATAACTTGTTACTCAAAAGGATTATCACTCTCAAGAGCTAATACGAATTATATTCATCAAATAAACTTACCGAAAAATTAATGATGATTGTCCATTGCATTCGACTAAACTCTTGAATTGCTACACATTGAAATATTGTTTTTCACAAGTCCCATGTGGCAGCCATTTTTGTAAACATTTACCTATTTAAATTCATGATAGAAACTTACCGAAAATATAATGATGATTGTCCATTGCGTTCGTCTAAACTCTTTAATTGCTACAAATTGAAATATTGTTTTTCATAAGTCCCATGCGGCAGCCATTTGTAAACATTTACCTATAGCTAAATGCATCGATGAATTTCATTAGTTTGCAATAACAACTATGTATGAGTATTGGTGTTGCTTCATTCTACAAATTCAATATCTTCTATACCGGTATATATATTCATTCTACCGTTCATCCCCCCACTCTCACTGTATAACATGTGTTGTTGTTGTAAAAAATATAGGAAGTCTAAATATTGTACTTTATATTGTACTTTGTTATATTGCCAATATTGTATTTATTATATACGTGGGTGAAAATAAAGTTCTGTTCTGTTCTGTTGAACTTATCTCCTTTAGCCTATCAAATAGCGCAGTTTTTCACTTACGGTCAATGAAGCGTGCAGTTTAGCTGGCGAAGGTTAGATCGTCTGTTCACATGCCTGGAGGCTAATCACACAAATCGACAGCTGTTTATGGCCTAATTAGGGGCAACTGACAGGAAATACACAAGTGGATTGAAACTGTAAGGGGCTAATTTTTTTTAATCGTATCTAGCCAGCCAGCTGGGGGAGGGGGGGGCTTTAGCCCCCTAGACCCCACCTATATATGCCTCTGTATGTATTTCTTTATTTTTGTGATTTGTTTTATTGCCTGTTTCATTCTCTAAATGTTTTTTATGTGAAAGTTTGTAAACTACTTGTTTACACTTTCACGATTGATTAATCAAGGAAATCACCGTTATAATGTTGTTTTCTATTAATCGTCGGTATTAGTGGTATTAGGAAGCATGTCATGGTTCTTTTACTTATTTACAATTAGATTTCCCTGCTTTGTTTTGGTGTCTGTTATTAATATTCTGTAATCTTGCTTGTCCTCTTGTTTGATGTGAACAAATATAATAATTATACCAATGCCACAGAAATATATTTCTACAGGCATCAACATTTGCACATTTAGTCTGTATTTGAGAAGCCCACACAGTAACTTTCAAAGCCGCCAAAACGAGAGAACGAAAAATATACCTGCAAGAACGACAGAAAGCTAGGGCGCCAATACAAACATTCTTAAATTTCGCCCCTTTTTGCTATTAAGTTTGAAGATCATTAAGATTAACAGATGCATGCGTTTAGTTAAATCATATTCATATTCTTGCGGTCAAGGAGTGCAGGTGAAGCATGCGTATCGCCGCAAGTTTGCCGTGCAATTTCAATTTTGAAAACCAAAACACAACTGTTCCTGAAAATCATACTTCTGGTGTGTTTTTTTGTTTTATCGTAAATAACATGTAATGAAAATTAATTTAACACAGCAATGACGTGCACGTTCAAGGCTCGAGGAATATATCAAATGGTATCTGAGGCATATTGTCAATTTTGCGATCCTTGAGTCAGTTTCTTACGTTAAATTTAAACCAGTACTTTCGTGAGAACGATCTCCTTATTGCTGGGCGGACACCATTTAGGCAGCGACATGCAACTTTATGGTCTCAATAATATATTGTCACAATAATGACTATTCTCATTTTTTTGGCAAATATCCAACATGTATTAATGTGATCACTTTTAATTTCGCGTGTATATCAAACAGATATAATTGGTGCAAGCTTTAAATTTTAAATTGTCATATTGCAAAGTTGCAGTACGATTATTTCAACACACACGAAAAAAAGGTTATGACAATGACAACACTGTTTATATAAAAAACATCATTAATTTATGGTCACTGTATGATGATCACGGATACATGTCTGTTGTGATACACTAGTATCTGATCAAATGCATGCGGCACGTATCTCGAGGTGACCTAGGTCGTCGTTCGATGCTACAATCCGGTAAAAATGACTGCAATTAAAATAAGTCCTATTTTACGGATACATGTCTGTTGTGATACACTAGTATCTGATCAAATGCATGCGGCACGTATCTCGAGGTGACCTAGGTCGTCGTTCGATGCTACAATCCGGTAAAAATGACTGCAATTAAAATAAGTCCTATTTTCGTGAATATATAGCCAGTACCGGTAATTAAATCAGGAATGAGTGATGGGATAAACTCCAGGGATATACTAACATACTACCGCATCAGGCGAAATTTTGAACACGCACACGTACATTATCGAAGAATATTTAAATGCAAATACAAAGTATGCAATTGGGTTAAAATGATGTTAGTAAAATGGTGCAAAAGACGGGGGTCTTCGCAAGGTCTTCCAAGTCCCTGCATTGTGGTACACATGCCTCTCAACATGTATATAGGTACTACTACGTGATTTTGCACCAAACGGAAGCACGTGTACCCCACCTTTTCCTCGAAACGGCAGATGCGAGGACAAACTATTACTATTGTAAAAAACAAAGATATCATCATGAAACTTGGTCTATAGGTAAGCCCTTTAACAGGACGCCAATCTTCCAGTCTATTCGTCTGTCTTAGTGTCCTCAAACAAAGATAAAGAAATCTCGAAAAGAAGAGAAGAAATATAATCATCATTCTCGGAATACATTTTTGATAGATGACATGATAACGTTTCCCTCTTATGTCTCAAGAGGTAAAATGCCACATTGACTATCCGGCAAAATTCATAAGATATAATCATAAAAGATAATTTACATACACAGTTAAAAAAAATTGGCTGTCTCCGGTAAAATTATCGTTGATAAGCGTCACACACGCTTTAATATATTTTTCAAATATAATTATAGTAATGATTATCCATACATATAACGATTTTCTTATTGAAATTTCATTTCCTGTATAAAATTCATCGATTGCTATAATGTAAACATCGCATGTATGTATGGATTATATACTTGATTGTCAACGTGGTCATTGCATCCATATACGATACGCCGGTAGATTGTAGTTTGCATTACCCATTATCGGTATACTGTTCGAATGAATCCACAGGTCTGCGTACCAGCTGTAACAATAATTAGCGAGAACAAGCGGCAATCTACTTACCGAGTAGCTACTTCAGAAACCGAGATGACCAGCTGACCACGAAAGATCAATACGTGAAATCCGTATCCTACAAGCAACAGAATTTATCACCGATAGAGCCGGAAACCACACGAGAATACATCCGTCCTGTGAAGATGACTTCCAAAGGCCAATATATTGATTCAGACTAGCGTCCTTGCTATAAAATCTGTGTAGACGAATCGATGCAAGCTCAGCTGACGCCGAATATATGGGATTGGAAAAGCAATATGCAATGACATCGCGAGATTCAGAAGGGCTTTGAGCATTGAAACACACACACACACACGCAGCCCCCCCCCCCAACTCTTCTAAAAGCGGCCAAGCACACCGTATGAAATCTCGAAAGACAATATCAAAACTACTGACGTCAATTATGTTTTAAACGAGGTGAAGATCAATATATTTTTGCCACATACTTCAGTTTGCAAAAATTGACTGGCATGTTCCGTGACTTGATTTTCTAACTCCCAAATCAATTATATTCCTTTTTCACAAGGACTTAACCTATTTGCTTTGAAAAAGGAGGTCATACAAATATCTGCTCTTCGTCGTGTTGGTCACACATACGTTGAGAGGATCATGAATCGCTTGTTAAAGAACTGTGCACAATAAATTGAAATCCGGGAGATTCACGTTTTTTCTGTCTTGATTTAAGCTATAAATACGTGTCAACATAGCGAAAGGTATCGCGCTTGTTTGAAACAAGAGGGCCATGATGGCCCTGGATCGCTCACCTGACTAACAACCTTGCTACATCAACTTAAATTCTATCAGACCCATACACAATCCCAAGCCAGCTTTCATCAATTAATACATTCTGACAAATTTTCATTAAGACGTGATGAAAACTGTGACCTTTTTCATCTACACAAGGTTTTACTAGAATTGGCCCGTTGACCTAATTTTTGACCCCAGATGACCCATATACGATCCAAAATCAGATATTATCAAGATAAACATTCTGACAATATTTCATTAAGATCAGATGAAAATGATGACCTCTATTGTCTACACAAGGTTTTTTATTATTTGACCTATTGACCTAGTTTTTGACCCCCAGATGACCCAAATACAATCCCAACCCAGATTTCATCAAGATAAACATTTTGGCAAAATTTTATTAAGTTTGGATGATAACTGTGACCTCTTCTGTGTCTACACAAGTGTTTTTAAACTTTGACCTAGTTTTTGACCCTAGATGACCCAAATTCGATCCCAACCCAGATTTTAACAAGACAAACATTCTGACCATTTTTCATTAAGATCAGATGAAAACTGTGACCTTTATTGTCTACACAAGGTTTTTCTATGATTTGACCTAGTGACCTAGTTTCTGACCCCAGATGACCCAAATACAATCCCAATCCAGATTTTATCAAGATACACATTCTGACCAAATTTCATAAAGATTGGATGGACACTGTGTCCTCTAATGCCTACACAAGGTTTTTCCATTATTTGACCTAGTGACCTAGTTTTTGCCCCAGATGACCAAAATACAATCCCAACCCAGATTTCATCAAGATAAACATTCTGACCAAATTTCATAAAGATTGAATGAAATCTGTGACCTCTATTGTGTACACAAGGTTTTTCTATTATTTGACTTAGTGACCTAGTTTTTAACCCCAGATAACCTAAATACAATCCCAACCCAGATTTCATCAAGATTAACATTCTGACCAAATTTCATAAAGATTGGATGAAAACCGTGACCTCTATTGTCTACACAAGGTTTTTCTATTATTTGACCTAGTGACCTAGTTTTTAACCCCAGATGACCCAAATACAATCCCAACCCAGATTTCATTGAGATAAACATTCTGACCAAATTTCATAAAGATTGGATGAAAACTGTAACCTCTATTGTCTACACAAGGTTTTTCTATTATTTGACCTAGTGACCTAGTTTTTGCCCCAGATGACCCAAATACAATCCCAACCCAGATTTCATCAAGATAAACATTCTGACCAAATTTCATAAAGATTGGATGAAATCTGTGACCTCTATTGTGTACACAAGGTTTTTCTATTATTTGACTTAGTGACCTAGTTTTTGACCCCAGATAACCCAAATACAATCCCAACCCAGATTTCATTAAAATTAACATTCTGACCAAATTTCATAAAGATTGGATGAAAATGATGACCTCTATTGTCTACACAAGGTTTTTCTATTATTTGACCTAGTGACCTAGTTTTTAACCTCAGATGACCCAAATACAATCCCAACCCAGATTTCATCAAGATAAACATTCTGACCAAATTTCATAAAGATTGGATGAAAACTGTGACCTCTATTGTCTACACAAGGTTTTTCTATTATTTAACCCAGTGACCTAGTTTTTGACCCCAGATGACCCAAATACAATCCCAACCCAGATTTCATCAAGATAAACATTCTGACCAAATTTCATAAAGATTGGGTGAAAACTGGGACCTCTACTGTCTACACAAACAAATTGTTGACAGACACAAGCACGCACAACGGACGCCGGACATCACACGGTCACATAATCTCACCATGTCAGCTAATAAAACAATTTGGAACAATTTAGTATCATTACTAAATCAATAAAAAGTAAAATGAAAAACATGCCTTCACCAGGATTCGAATCTTGGACCCATTTTACGCGTTACCACTGGGTTATTCGCTTACTCCGGCATTACAATGGTATGTTTAACGCTCGGAAGCATCCTATTTTAAACGGGAAGAGGACAACGACAACGAGGGAGAAATGGTATTGTAATGCGCATGGGGAGGGTAGGGGGGTTAGAGGGTTATGGTAAGGGTTGGGGCTCGGGTTAGTGTTAGCTTTAACCCATACCTTAACCCTAACACGACCCCTAATACTAACCCTAACTTAACCATAACCCAGGGTTATCTCCCCTATACCATGCCTCGCTCGTTGTAATTGTCCTCTTAAGAGTGACATTTAGCTTGTTTAAATATCAAATTTAATGTCTGCATATTTCGAATCCATGTCAATTTTCTGGAAAACTGTCATTGTGCCCAATAGTGAATATTCTATTTCATTTAAACCATATGTATATTTGCATGTTTACACATACCATAATTGTATGTATGCAGGACAGTGTTTTAAATTCTTAGTAATCTAAGCCACAAACAAAACCCAGTTTGCTTTGTACTAGTCTGTTTCATAAAATAATTGTGCCTCCACATAACAACAATTGACATTCTAATAATGGTCTATACAAACAATACGTAACAAAACACCTTTGGTAATCAAGATCCATGTATTACAAAACTTGATCCACAGATCAACAATAGGTCCTGTAACAGATGTTCATATTTGTTAAATGGCATGTGTGTGTTACACCTCATATACCATATATCCACTCAGTATATATATGCATGCACAATTTACTTTTCATAGCAACTTCTGTTATTGTACATAAGTAATGCACATTTATAAAACAAGAAAGCTCACATGAAACCTTAAGGAACTAAACTGATTTGATCAGGAACCTATGTAGGTTTCACAATATACTTGTAAGGAAAACTACCCCAACACATGGCAGCCATGCTTTTGAACAAACCACAATCATTTTGAAACTCATCCCAGATATCATAAGAACACAATTGTTTAATGACACAAGCAAGTTTCATAAGTGGGTTAAAATATTACTTGTAGAGTGCTAAAATGGTTTTACTAGTATACAGCCACATAAGAAACATTGCCATCAAGATACATGTTTTATTTTATTTAAAGAAAAACAAATCTGCTGTACAAAACAATAAATCCTTTTTGTGAAATGTTCCCTTTTCAACACTGCTCCTTGTTTTTAAATTGTTATTATTGTGATGATATAAACAAGCGTCAAATAAATTTTTCAACGTTATGCTTTGTCATATATTTTATTCCAACCATAGGCAATTACAAAAAAAAACACTGTCAGATGTCGGTTTCCATACATATATATATTTAAGCGTAGTACTGCAAGTTGGCCTTCTTCTTAGCTTGCACTTCAATGATACCGTCCATGTAATCCTCATGCTGCAGCTCAGTGGCACCACGACGCAATGCTATCATACCCTACAAGGGGACAATATCCAGCAGTATTAAAAACAAGCTGTACTCCGGTAAAACCGGTCTTGATGAATGTGGAAACAGTATCCTCCTTGATCAGCATGTGCAGACCATACAGGCTAATCAGGGATGACACTTTCTGATCCAATCTAGGCAGACAGTGTCATCCCTGATTAGGGCACTGCAGCAGCTAATATGGGACAATACTTAATGCACATGCATTAAGCTCGATTTTGCCACAGACTTGCTCAATTATGTAAAAGGTTAAGGTAAAAGGAGGAATTATACTACATGTACAGTGCTCTTTGAGCTACTTTTATAGCAGGGCAGTAGAGTACCTTTCTTTAAACCAAGTTTGATCAACATTCTGAGCAGCGATTTTTTTTCTAAATATATTTTTAAGAAAACATCCGACTTAAAATATCTGGTATAATTCATTGGTATTTTGCTTAGCTTTTCATCAGTAACTAACATACTAACATAAGGAATGATAAATTCATAAACACATTAATCATAATGAATTATGTTCTTTATCAAGAGAAAAGATGTGTTATTAAAAGCTTTTTATAAGACTTGCACCTGAAATAGTAACAAGCTTTCCAAGAATTGAAGCAACTTATCAAAGGGCTTGTCATATTTAGATTTGTAATTTCATTCGTTTGTAGAACAAAGACAAATGTGGTACTCCTGAATTGAGCAAAGGCATTAATTATCAGACAACATCTTCTTAACCAAGGATGAACCATATACAACAATCTCACATTATTTTACATGTACAGTATTCAGTACACAGAAACATGAACACTTACTGCCTCTACACAAACGGCCTTCAGCTGTGCTCCGTTGAAGTCATCTGTACATCTGGCCAACTCATCATAATTAACTTCCTTGCTCACGTTCATTTTCCGTGAGTGGATCTGCATAATTCTTGCCCTTGCTTCCTCATTCGGGTTTGGGAATTCAATTTTCCTATCCAGACGACCAGACCTCAACAAGGCTGGGTCCAAAATATCCACTCTGTTGGTTGCAGCAATTACCTTCAGACAAGATAGTTTATAATGGTATTGGCAATCAATTATTAAACTAAACAGTTAGATAAATCTGTACTTTTATTTTCATTTTCAACAAAAAAGTTTTGAAACAGTATACACATTTTTCAATACACATCAGATAACAACATATTTACAATGAAAATCAAAAATAAATACTGTTCAAAGCTGCATAAAAAAACTAGTCTTGATCATGGGACTTTTGAGTAAGCACCATAACTGTGTAAATGGTAATTTGTGTTTATAAAAGTTACTGGGTAAGAACTCAGAAAAATAAGGTAAATTACACTATTGTGAACCAAATGATAATGAACATTAATCTGCAAAGTTTTCAACATTGAAAAAATTATAATTATTGGCATGAATGTCATTCAAGGCATAACATTTGAGGAAATCACATAATCAGCACTCTGCTTACATCAAAACCTTACAACATAAGTTCTGTCTTTCTATTGATCCCTGGCATTTACTCTAAGTTTGATGTGGCCTGTCTAATCTCACCGTACTGCAGTGCATACCTTGATCATGGAGGTGGGCTGGAAGCCGTCCATCTGATTGAGCAGTTCCAACATGGTCCTCTGGACCTCACGATCACCTGCCTTCTCGCTGTCGAACCTCTTTGTGCCTATTAAAGAACACAGTAAAGCGGACTGCAAAGGTTAATCTGGGACAACAGTTTACGCAAATGCATTAAGCTCAGTTATCCCAGAACAAGGCTCAATAAGGTTTGCTTCTTGTCAATACAATAATGATGGTGGTATCAACTTTTTCTGGTACTCCTATAATTTGGAAAAGTTTAATTGATGACTTGTCCCTTAAATAATAAGAAATACAATAATAAGAATTACAGAGTATTTACAGCATGTTTTTAATCTGAAGTGATCATCTGATCACAATAGTTGTGTGTCAAATTTGCTCTTGTGTGTACATTTTTTATGCCTTTACAAATTTTATTTCACTTGGCCATTTAGTTGATAAAACTAAATGCTGTCCTCTGTTAAAGCACATTTCAGTTTCAAAATGTACATTATTTTATCAATCAAAAACAGCAAAAAGTGATCCTTAAACTATTAAATATATACTTATTAATATTGCTTCATAATACATAGTCATAAAATGTTTTGTCTTTATAATTTCTTTGACATGAAATAACATGGATTTGTAAAATCTCCCATATTTTATTTTGTTGCAACTTTAATTCATGGTTTTTAAACATTGTCTGGTATAAGACTCCAGGTGATAGTTTAATTGAATATTTGATTTAAATAAAATTAGTGTTTAACATAAATCATATCCAAAAAATCACTTCAGCAACAATAAAATCAAACACAAAGATACAAATAACAGTATTTTAATTACAACAGAAAAACACACACGACAAAGTACTTAAAAATTACCAATAGCATCCAATTCATCAATAAAGATGATAGCAGGCTGCTTCTCTTTAGCCAAAGCGAAAGCGTCTCGTACGAGCTTGGCACCATCTCCGATGAACATCTGCACCAGCTGGGGACCTGCCAGCTTGAGGAAGGTGGACTTAGTCTGCGCAGCACAGGCTCGTGCCAACAGGGTCTTACCCGTGCCAGGTGGGCCGTACAGTAAGACACCTGTAGTGAAACATGATTAAAGTGTGAAATGTTTTTGTGTGGTGTTTCTTGTTCCCTGTTGGAAACAAATTTAAAGATATAGAGATTATGTAAGTTTTGGATAAAGATCAAGTTTATCATGCAAGGCTTAGAACCATGGTAGCGTGAGGCTTGCCCAGCATGAAAAACTTGATCTTTATTCAAAACTCACATAATATTCTATTTATCCTATTAATTCTTCCCTTCTCCATTAATGAATATCAAATATCAAATTTTTTGACGATTTTGTTTTTAGGAAGTTGACAAAAACAGATTCTCCAATTTTTGGAAAAACCCAAATCTGATCTAAAAATAGCAATAGTATAAAGCTAAAGTTTATTCCATCGTTGTTATACTATTTTCATCTGGTAATAGGATAAAAGATTTTTGATTGCCATTTTTTTTAAAGTAAAATTTATCAAGAGGATTGTAACAAATGCGACTCATAGCCCTGCACAGTTAAGCCATTTATGTTTGGGGGAAGATAGCCATGTATGGATCACTGGGAAGACATTTGGATGTTTTTCTTTTTTTTTTTTAATTAAGAAAATACAGAAATCGATATATATGGACCAATCTCTTTCTCAAAACAACAGAAATGTACAGGTATTGTTAAAGTTATAAAAATGCTGGTGCAAAATGTAATGAAACCCCGAGATGTTCACAGACCTTTAGGTGGCTGGATTCCTAAGGCTTCAAAGCGTTCCTTGTGGGTCATTGGAAGGACTACTGCTTCAATAAGCTGTAAATAAAAGTTATCTGAAATAAGTTGCATCACAGTGGAATTTCAGTTGACATTGTGAGATGGCACATTTGTACATTGTACTGTACATTCAAATAGCTGTGAAATTAAAACACATTACAACAGAGAGCAATCACTGTTCATCCTCCAAGTGATGTTTTTTTCTACTGGGGGAAAGGCCCTTAAATTCAAGTAGATGAGATTGCTCTTGAAGATAAACAAGACCTTTGTTTGTAAAACACAATGTTCCCTACTACCTTTGAAGCCGTATAGAAGCTTATTTAGAGAACCAGGGCCATTAACTTTGCTAAAAATCAACGGACCAGAACAAAACTCACACTTCATCTGTAAGTCATGTTGGTAGACTCACAAACCAAAAACAAGCTTAATATCTGAATGCATTTCGTAAAAAAACACTCCGGAAAACAATTAATATAGACACATTTTCAATGTCCAAGGCCCATAACTTTACCATAAATCAATGGACCGTAATGAAACTTACACTTCATGGTAAAGTCGACCATGAAGGTAGACTCACATACCAAATATCAGCTCAATATCAAAAAGCGTTTGGGTAAACAAAAAATTGGAAAATGAGATGCCTGACAGACTGACTGACGGACTGTCCAACTGTTTTATCCCACCCTGTTGGGGGCATAAAAACGTTTTTGTTTGCCCTAAATGAGGAAAATGTATTTAAAAGGTAAATATGTTTGCAAAACAAGAAACCATTTATTAGACTTAATTGCATTTATCATTAATCATGCATTCATCATGTCTATCACATCTTTTCAATATTCATAATGAATGGCATCTCCCTCTACTTCTTTGAAATCCACCAATACTTTCTGAAAGTCGTGTTTCCGAAGTATGTCATTGTGCCCAAAACAACACTTTAACTAGAAATGTCGCGGCAAAGGATGACGAATATCCCCACGCCGCAAGCTACCATGTGTTAAAGTTTCAAGGTTCTAGTGATAATAGTGAAGGAGTAGATAGTGGTCAGGACGGACGAACGAAAAGGCAATTTTGGGTAGGTGTGGCCTATATTGGCGGGGCCCTGGGTGGGTAATGTGGCATGGATTTTAATTATGCTGAAATAGCTCGGGATCTTGACCACCAACTGGCTTAGATTTTAATTAGGCTGGAATAGCTCAGGATCTTGAACACCAAACTGGCTTGGATTTTAATAAGGCTAAATTGCTTGGGGTGTTGACCACAAAACTGGCTTAGATTTTAATTATGCTGAAAAAGCTCGGTATCTTGACCATCATACTGGCTTGGATTTTAATGATGATGAAATAGCTTGGAATCTTGATCACCAAACTGGCATGTTTTTTGAAAGTGCTGAAATAGCCTATGGTCTTGACCGCCAAAATGGCTTGGGTTTTAATAATACTGAAATAGTTTGGGATCTTGACCACCAAACTGGCTTGGATTTAAATTATGCTGAAAAAGCTTTGGGTCTTGGCCACCAATCTGGCTTGGATTTTAATTATGCTGAAATAGCTCGGGGTCTTGACTTCCAATCTGGCTTGGATTTTAATTATGCCGGAATAGCTCGGGGTTTTGACCAACAATCTGGCTTGGCTTATTATATGTGCTGAAATAGCTCGGAATCTTGACCACCAAACTGGCTTGGATTTTATTTATGATAAATGGCTCGGGTCTTGACCGCCAATCTGGTTATGGATTTGCTGAAATAGCTCTGGATCTTGACCACTGAACTGGCTTGGATTTCAATTATGCGGAAATAGCTCGGGGTCTTGACCGCCAATCTGGCTTGGATTTAATTACGCGAAAATAGCTCAGGATCTTGACTACCTAACTGGCTTGGATTTTAATAAGCCTGAAAGAGCTCGGGGTCTTGACCGCAAATCTGGCATGGATTTAATTATGCTAAAATAGCTCAGGATCTTGACCACCAAACTGGCTTGGATTTTAATAAGCCTGAAATAGCTTGGGGTATTGACCACAAAAATGGCTTTGATTTTAATTATGTTAAAATAACCTGGGGTCTTGACCGCCAAAATGGCTTGGGTTATAATAATACTGATCTTGACCACCAAACTGGCTTGGATGTAAATTATGCTGAAATAGCTTGGGGTCTTGGCCGCTAATCTGGCTTGGATTTTAATTATGCTGAAATAGCTTAGGGTCTTGACCGTCAATCTGGCTTGGATTTTAATTATGCCGAAATAGCTCGGGGTCTTGACATCCAAAATGGCTTGGGTTTCAATAATGCTGAAATAAATTGTGATCTTGACCACCAAACTGGCTTCGATTTTAATTATGCTGAAATAGCTCGTGATCTTGACCATGAGATGTTCAGTATTAATTTGAAGTTAATTGGTGAATAAATCAAGAAGTTGTTAAAACAAAATTTTGGGTGGGCGTGGTCTATGTGGGCGGGGCGCCCCAGGGTTGGTAATGGGGCCATGCATAGTTGAGATTGACCGTATTGTCATAAGAGATGTTCAGTATCATTTTGAAGTAAATCGGTGTAGAAATGAAGAAGTTAATTTAAAATAACATAAAAAATGAGTGAAAATCCCTGACCCAATCCCCAACCCAACCCCCATAACTTTTGACCCAGGGGGCGCCCCAGGGTTGGTAATGGGGCCATGCATAGTTGAGATTGACCGTATTGTCATAAGAGATGCTCAGTATCAATTTGAAGTAAATCGGTGTAAAAATGAAGAAGTTAATATAAAATAACATAAAACAAATGACTGCAAACATACGACTTTTCATGACTTATTACTCAATAATCTTGTAGAATCAGGAACTTCCATTAAAAAAAAGCAAATTGTGTCTAATATTAAAAAAAATGTGTTTTAAATTATGTGTCTTTTTCCGGAATTATCAACAGAATTTTTGCCTAAACTTTTTTTTAAAAATTGATGAAATTGATGTCCAAACAGCACCGGGGTATTCCGATTGAAAATAAGTGAATCCAGTCAGTAAACACAAGCATTCAATACTCATCATTTTACCTCCTGAATCTGTTTATCGAGCCCTCCAATGTCTGCATACTGCTCTGTGGGTCTCTCATCCACCTCCATGGCCTTCACACGGGAGTCGTACTCTGCAGGCAAGGTCTCCAGTATCAGGTACGAGTCCTTGTTTACACCCTACACAAGAGAGTTCAATAGTTAAACTTCTGTTTGAACTTCAAGAACTATTATAATGACTGACAAAATAATCTGGATGTTACATCATACTTCTATCTACAGTAAACTACTTACTACTTCCCTTGGATTGCATTTTTTGACTTTTGACCTTGAAGGATGACCTTGACCTTTCACCACTCAAAATTTGCAGCACCATGAGATACACATGCATGCCAAATATCCAATTGCTATCTTCAATATTGCAAAAGTTATGGCCAATGTTAAAGTTTTCGGACGGACGGACAGACAGTTCAAATGCTATATGCTATCCTACCGGTAGGAGGCATAAAAAATATTTTTTCATTGAAAACTAACCATGAGTAAAAATGGTGTAAGATTGTCAAAATCTGAATTTGGTTTCTAATAAGTTTTCTCGTATGATCATAATAATGTTAGTGTTTGACCCAGGAGGGCAAAGGGGCATGTTGCAGAAATTCAAAAAGGGCATTTTAGCGCGCGTTTTTTGCAAAAAAGGGCAGACATAGGCGTGGTGCCTTTTAAGCTATGAAAGTAATGTTATAGATAATAACTTATCAATGATAACGGCTATGGGTATACTTGTTTAGGTTATTTTTACTTATCAATTATAATGTGATTACAACATTTATCATTAAGTTGAAGAGATGCATATCTTACTTAAGTGCATTTCTTACACATAATTATGTGTGAAACAATGAAGACAACATAATGAAGGTAACACGGGATATATTTTATTAGGATTTTTATATTTTGTGCAATAAAGGTATACCAAAACAATTTTATCAACATACGTTGATGCTTTGTTCCACATACAAGAAGAAAAAGGTTTTGCATAATACTCATTGAAACTTGAATGTG
The DNA here is from genome assembly GCF_020536995.1 of Dreissena polymorpha. Taxonomy (NCBI): domain Eukaryota; kingdom Metazoa; phylum Mollusca; class Bivalvia; order Myida; family Dreissenidae; genus Dreissena; species Dreissena polymorpha. The sequence continues at coordinate 74,082,621 of NC_068358.1, forward strand.
TATTTCATCAATACAAAATAAATATATATAGAGCCATACATATTAATTGCTCTAAAATAATATATATCATTTATAAATAAAATGGTCAACATATGCTTTTTTATTAAACCAATTTAAATAATACTTTTAAATATATATATTTATATTTAACGATTCCTTGTTACGTATGTATCTTGTTTGGTGGCTTCACATGATTCTCCTGTTCTTTTTCAGGAAAGCTGTAACCACTTTTTGCATGTCAACGTCAGTGTGGGAGCTGGTATTCAGTTTAATTATGAGAAGACGGTTAGTGGTATGAACTTCCAGACGGTTCCTGTGCTCTGTCACGATTAATTGTACTTGTGAGAACACTCTTTCAACAGCCGCTGTTGATAGAATCAACGTTTCATGAGTTGACAGAAGCTTGGTCATGTTTGGAAACAGATTTCCAATTGATCCCTTTTTCGCCACAAGTTCCTTCAGGATGACTTTGGGGATTTCTTCTCAGCCACAAACTTTAACTTTAAATCTGCCCACTCTGCCAGCAGTTCTTCTTCTGGTAGCTGGAAGTGCCCAGCCAGCTTGAGTATTTCCTCTTCCCCGTGCATGGGGATCTGGCCCTGTGGCACATGGGTCAGGTCTAAGGCAGCCATCGCCGTTATCAATTCTGAGTGGTCGAGTCGTTATTGCAGTTGCTCCAGGAGTGCGTCAATGAAGCTTTCCTAAGCTTTATGGATCTTTTCGTTTGTGTCCTCGACAACAATACCTCAAGTATTTTCCACAAGTGCTGGCACCTTGGACAAGAATGGTCCCGCTCTGGTTTTCATTCTTTCTAAATTCAGAACCGTGGATTCTATTTGCGGTTGGACTGCCGAGAGATCAATGTCATCCCGTTCAAACACAAAGTGTTAAACGGGACAACACAGAGCAAATGTCACAAAGAAGGTAAATGTAGAACAGCTTGTCGTACTGTTTCATTAATTTCAACAACACTCCCGCAGAAGCCCCAGCATTATCACCCAGCGCCTTGTCCCTGCCAGATGTGACGGCATTTTCCAGGTCCATGCATATAGCTTCATACAGCTTCCTGATTGATTGGAGGGCATTCTCATGGCTCAGCCACCTGGTGTGCACCGCCTTTTTAACTTTTAAATTCTGTTTTGTGTCAAGGCCACCAAGTTCTCGCATAAGATCTTGAATTGCGTCCAAGCTTCCCGCCTTGATTGTACTGTAGTGGTAATATTTCCAAAGGGCAGTTAACAGTTCGTCCACTGAATCAATTGCCTTAACACTTCCAAATGCTTTTGATACTGCCAGTTGTAGTCTGTGGTTCATGCAGTGCACGTGGATTAAACGTGGATTGTCTCTGTTTAACTGCGCCACAACTCAGTTTTTTCCCCCAACCATAACGGATGGCCCGTCGCTGGCAAACGACGTCATCTTTGCTAGATCAATGTCGGCCGTCTTCAGGTAGTCCCTGATGGACGAATAGATGACGTCAGCAGTGCCATTCGGAAGCTGAACATCTTGCAGGAAGGCCAACTTACTGGCGCCGTTGTCCACGTATTTCGTTACCATAGCAAGATGTTTCCTACTGCTGACGTCAGTATATTCGTCCACCATTAACCCGTACACCTCGCTGTTTTGTACCAGCTGGCGAACGTCTTCTTCAACGGTGTCTGCCTGGAACTGCAGGAACTCGTTAACTATCCTCGGGCTTGTATATTGCGCATTTTTAGCTTTATTCAAGTACGAAAGGTTCTTAGCACCGAGCTCCACGCACAGGTCCACCAGCGGCTTGAACAGCGTAGTATGCGGCAGATTGTGTTGAACAAGAAAGTACAACACTTTTTGGGCGTCGATCAGAGCCTTCGCCTCCTTCGTGTCCATTTCCCTGCTGATCGCGTCGATCTGTGAAGATTTATTGAGCTCAGCAGAAACGCAAGACTGGTGCTGAGCCGATTCTTCGTAACAGTAATGACGTCGAGACGTATTGATGTGCATCCTACTTTTGTCCACACAACAGGGTTATTTCCGACAGTTCACTTGTCACACAAGGCACAAAACATACTCTCAAACTTGTGTCCATCGGCACTAATGGCGGTTTCACAACGAAGCCACGGACTTCGCGAAAGCAAGTCGTATGGCCGTTATTATCATACTTGCTAGCATCCGTTTCGCTCTTCTTAGCGATGTCGCTAGGCTCCGGCATGGTCACGTGCTCGCGCGCCCCATCCGTAGCCGTGTCCGTTCTGTAAATTTAAAGCAAAAAAGTAATTATATGTTCATAATTTCGCAAAAAAATGCGAATACGAATATTGAGTATTTATGCATTTTGCGATACTGTTTATTATAATTGGTTTGTATGTTTGTTTATTCTATAATACGCATATTTCACGTATTTATTAATTGCAACGCAAAAAATCAAGCAATCTGTATTCCTGAAAATTTAACAATTAAGTTTCGGCAAATACTAATTTATTTTTATGTCTAATGCTCTTCAACTAGTACCGCATGGTTTAATTAATATTAGATTATTATGCTGTCCAAAATAAGATAACGTAAATGAGAAATAAATTAAACTTCGTTATAGTATGTGTTTTAGTTTGCGTTATATACTGAGTCTTTACAGTTGCACAGTAACATTTCATACTATACATGTATGCATATTTACCTTTCAGTTCCGTCGATCTTCATAATGAATTTTAATAAGCTTATATTAGTTTTTGCAACTTTCACATTTTCCTTCTCCATTTGCGCCAACCTCCGTTTACACGACGACATTTTCAGTCTTTAACAAATATTAGCAACACGCCTTTACAATTAAATAATAAATTGTCCAAATTAAAGTCTTTTATATATTTATGTATTCCAAAATGCACTGATCAACACTTCTTTACAGACGTAGAGATGTGATTAAAGTTCGATTAAAAATGTATGGGGTATTTTATAAAAGGGTTCGTATATTGAAGCCCTATAAACGTTGGCAGGTAAGTTACGATTTGACACGCATTTTAATACAAGACCCCCTCTTCACACCTTTCATGTCGCTAGCTAAAGAGCCCGTATTTTTTTTTTAAGAAAAAAGTCCATTTTTTGAAGCCCATCATGTGTTGGCAGGAAAGACATATATATGAATTGACACGCATTATAATACATGGCCGCAATTTTCACACCTTAAAAATCTCTAGCTAGATAGTCCGTATATTTGGTTTATCTACTATGGTAAAGGTGTGTAAGTTAATTGTCATACATGTATGTAAATACATAATTAATAATAAATCGTGCATTTACTCTGAATATAAGATTAAACACAAACATGTTTTTGTCGACTGTACGTGAATACTTATGATAAATTTAACATGAATCCCTATCGAACGCAGAAATTTGTGTTTGCATCGATCTAAGAACATGTTTCTTATGGGATGCGTATAAAGATTACTTCATTCTAATTGAGCCTGTTTTATACTCCCTCGCATATATGCTTTGAAGCAGTCAGTTTGACTACCTATAAATCGAGCACTGTTATAGATTAAATCTACTCGATTAATGTAGTCGATTAGACGTTGCCGTCTCTCGAGTAAATCAAGCACAGTCGGAGCGTCATAGACAATCAAGAAAGCTGATTTTGCGGACCAAGTTAGATCGTAAGGCAATAAAGATGTTATCGATAAGGGCGCGTGGCGAAATTTGCCTTTGAAAAAAAGGGCGCGTGACAAAATTTGCCTTTGAAAAGGGCAGCGTGGCGATCTGGGATGGCGCGTGGCAAAATTTGCCTTTGAAAAGGGCAGCATGGCGATCTGGGAGGGCGGCGTGGCTTTTCGCCACGCTAAAATGGCCTGGGAAAAACACTAAATGTTTCTTAACAAATCAAACTAATCTGGAGTATTTTGGTACAGGACCATCAAAAGAACATTCATACCATGTTTTTTATATCAGAAAAGGAGAATGAAACAAATCAAAATTGTTGACAATGATGGACAATGACTTACTACCTTGTGCTCCCATGAGACTCAAAGCCCAGGTGAGCTGAATTATTTTGTTAGAATCAGTATTAAAATACAGTTTGACAATCCAGTTGTTATTTCTGACTAGTGTTTATTGACCAAGGAAACTTACCACAAGATCTCCTGGGGACAACTTCTCCGCATCAACAAGTCCAATTACTGGCAAAAAGTAGGTCTGCAATCAAAATTACATTAACATAACTTAACAGTTACATCAAACTCATAAAATAAATGGTGCTTGTGTCAGTAATGTGGAACCCCCTTACATCAACTATCTGACAACGGGGTTTGACCCAAAGTTCATGATTTGCTGAAACTAGGCAGCGTGGCTATTATACAATATTACCGGTACATACTAATGATACTTACCAAATATAACACAGTAGGATGTTGTTGTTTCAGAAAAATGTATTTTTGCACACTAAGTATATATATATAAGTATAACGTAACACTAAAAAATTTACATAAATCCTAACTGCAAAAAGGTGCAGAACTTTTTTAATTTTCAATTAGATTGATTACAAGATAATAAATAAGTATTATTTATGTTAATAATAATTGAACGGTTACTTTGAGTGAACAAAGAATCCTGACCTTCTTTACTTGTCTTAGCCCAAAAGAAATTAAATGACAAGGTAAAAAGGAGGTCAAATGATGTGGATGTGATGAAAGTGTTAACCGATAACATCAATGCAAGCATCAAAACTTTGTAGAAAGAAATATTGATTTTAGATGAAACATGTCATTTTTGGTTAATGAGTAATTTAGGCCTTCCAATAGTCAGGTGATGTGGGTGTGTTGACAATTTCAAAGAAATTATCTATGGAATAATCAAAATTATATATGAATTATGATTGATTTTAGACACAAAGCATCTTTTTTGACCAAATGTTTCACTGCGGTCATTTCTTATAGTAGATATATTGAACAGAATTGTTTTACAAGCATTGTTTCAGAGCTCCAGATAAGGATTTGTGAAATTAGTAACCGTACTGCCACTGACAGAAAGAAAAGGAGTAACGCTGAAAATCAATAAGTACCTGTACTACCATATCCAAAAATACAGGTAGTACTATACTACCCGTGTTCTTGTATATTGAAATGTATATTACCGACTTTACAGAAACATTTGCAGAAATTATATTAAATATACTTAGCTTCTTAAACAGTTACTTTATTAGGTTTTCCATTCTGCATTATTATACAAATAAAACTACACATTAAAACGCATGACTAAATACTATTTCTTCATTTTTCTTGACAATAAAGCACAAGCCAACTAGTAAGCTAAGTAAATGAACACTAATGTAAGTGTTTCATTTAAAAAAAATCGTTGCTTTAGCAGTTAACTGTCAAAGTTGCAAAGTAGCATCCGATGCAATCAAATTGTTTAATATCGGGGCGACAATGTCTTTTTCTGGGTTGACATATTGAATATCAGGATAGTTAGACGACCGTATGTAGCCATTATATGACAACAAAGTGTTTTTTGAAACCGAAAGTTAGCCGGCCTTCCCTTGCGCGAATACATATTGTTTTTGACGGGTTTACAAGTTACTGGAAATCACGCGACATAATAGACAATAATATCGGAACCCAGTCTACAACTTTTCGGTAATTTATATAAACAAAAAGCGCCGTTAGGTTAGAGACCAACAAATCACGCCACGCTGACCCGGACGTATCGGTACGGCCAGATTGTTTTCCTAAATGCGTAAAAGGGATATTAAAGTCGTAATTGTATGTCTAGTTTATAAAAATAAATGCGTAAACCTTCATGAAAAAGCCGTGTTTACGGCTGTACGGCCCTTATCTGGAGCTCTGTTGTTTTGAAATCACCACTTGCAAAATAAAGACTACCATGGACTTCTGAATATTTATCTATATAGTGGCAGGGCCCTCAATCTGTCGAATCCACGGCCGAAAATTCGGCCGCATTCCCCCGCCTGAAAAGTATACTTTTTTCCCCTTTTTAAAATAAAAAAAAAATATATATTTTTTTTTAATAGATAGAATGATGTCTCATGATTACTATATCCAGTGTCCGACAAATCCATTGCCCGGAGCCCTGGGGCTACCGAAATTTTTCATCAGGGTACTGAAATTTTCCAGCTGACGCCCGCCGGGCTACTATAAATCTATAAGAGCGGTAGCCCGGTTTATTGACAGACATACGTAGAATAAACACGCTGACCATGTGTTTGTACACTGTGTATTGCTTATAATCCGATAACAAAGTGCAATCAATTATCTAATCAGTCACCGATCACTTGGGGTAATGTCTTAAACAGTAACAGTGTATTTTAATCATCCAATCAGAATCAACATTTGTCGTCTGCTAATAATATAATGAGAGCCGGTTGGATAGTTGGCGCACATGATGCAACATCATTTCACAGTTTGGAATTCTTTGTTAACCGCAACAATGAGTAATAGCGACAACGTTTTTGATGTCGTTAAATATCCAAGGACGCCAAACATTAAATAAATCAAAGCAATAGCGGATTCTTCAAAACGGTAACGAAACCGAAAATGAATATTAATGACAACTTTGTGAATGCGGTTAACACCTGCTAATTAGTTTGCATTGTCAATTAATAATTGGATTAATCGACTGTTAATCAATAATCCCATATATGCCCGATTTATGGGTGGGTAATATAGACGATAAGAGTCATTAACACAAACGTTTGAAATTTTCTAAAGTGTCAAATGAATTTCGGCATTTGGTTCTATTTAAAGATATGATGAAATAAGCTCCCAATCAGGACCGTTGTATTGCAACATGCGTAAATAACCTGCCACGGTTTGCACGCGTTGTGTTCAGCTATTTTAGGTTACAAAATTCTACATTTAAGAAATGAATTCCTTTGTCCTGATAAAAAAGCGCGAAAATTGGCGTGGGTGTATTTATTTGTAAATAAAAATTTCGTAGCGGGTACAACACTGAGATCATTTAATTTCCATTAAAAGTTTCGTTGTGAATTTCAACTAAAGTACCGGGGTATCTCGCGAATTATTTGGCATTGACATTTTCTCTTAATAAAATATCATGTAAACACGTTGTATCGTTACCGTTACGCTGTATCAGTTCCTTCATTATTGAAACAATTATTGTGTTGTATACTAACTGCATACAAGTGTCGTAACATACGGATGCAAAACGTAAATTCGGACAGTACTTAAAGTCGGACACAAGTAAATAAATGATTTAATACTCTTGATTTCTTGAAACTTGGTATTTGTTGTTAAAAAGGGCAATTGCATTGATTAACACCATACGAGTCAATCGTATTGATCATCTAAACACTTTATTTACGTTTACGACTTAACGTGCTGTCCGAATTTAAGTACACATACATGTGCACATACATGTAATATCTACATGTAGTATATGATTTTCTTTGGTACATTTACATTTAAGTACACGGTGCCTGTTCTGTAACATTAATTTACGATATTGACTGTGTACATCAGACTACTTGCTGTTTTATGTACATGTATGTATACATATTATGTATATGTAAATGAAGAAATAAAATAAAGATGAAAACCTGTCTCTTATCATTTTGTAGAAAAATTTTATGGGCTACCAAATATTTTTATTGGAAGCCCAGTGGGCTACCTGAAAAATAAGAAATTTGTCGGACACTGCTATATCTCAATTCTTTTTTAATTTAATCTTGTCAAATATACTAAATTATGAAATAAGCAATGAATATAGTGCAAACATGTACAAATGTAATAATTAGAGAGTAAGTTACAAATCCCCCAAAAAGGGAAACGCCGCGAAAATTCCCCCTGCTATGGGTAGCGACCCGCTTCCCTTAAAATGGATTGAGGGCCCTGAGCGGAAACAAATGTATACAACAATGCAAAACTTGCCTGCTTAATCTAGCAAGGGCCTATCAGCACTTACTTTAAACAAATAAAATGGTTAAAATGAGAATAATGTTGACATTGTACACTACAAATATACAAGCAAAAGAAACATTTTGAGCCAGCGGTAGTCCAATGTCACCTGTCTAGTGGACGTTTTGATGACTGCACATTTGCCCTTTCTTTGAGCATCAAGGTCAATATTGGCACCGTCCTCCTCCCCCAGATCCTGTGGATCCATGTCCAGCAACTCTATCACATTAGACACCAGGTAGGGCAGGGTCTTGTTCACTTTGATCTTCTCTGTGTTTTCCTTTATCTTTTCTTTCTGCGCTTGAAGCTCGTGTGAGATTCTCATTATTTCTGATTTCATTATCTGTGACAGAAGAATTTTATACATCTGATCATATTTGTCTAATTATTTCTGGTCTACATTAAATTTAACAAAATCATCAGCCATTATTTCTCTTCTTTATAAAGTACCGTAAAACAGCACTTTCGCAATTAGGAAAAAACTGCAAAAATCCCAGTTGCTTTTAAAAGAATTCCCAATTAAAGGTTTCTAAAAAAAAATTTTTTTTTTTTATTAAAATGTAACATTTAGTTAGTTTCCCTATGCAGCTCTATGGCTTGAACCTAAGTCAATATAATATTGACAAATTGACAACATTAAGTTATCAATTTATAGTATTTGGGAGCAAAAAATCAAATACACCAATCTCCCATTGTGAAGACTTCACGACGCGAATTTTCCCAATTTCAGGGCTTTTAGCGCACAAATTTTCCCAATTTGGCTTGTACCGGTACTTTTTCCAATTGGTTAAAAAAAATTGCTGAACATGTACATGTAAATCAAATAAAACACATATATTTTTTACTATAAAATTAAACAGTTTTAAAAGAGTGTGGTAACCATGTATGACCTGTCTTTATTATTTCAAATTAATCAGCCAATATAAATCAATCACTGTACCTTGATTTCATTATCTAGAAGTCGTGTTCTGCTGGTAATTTCATCGTTGGACATACGGAGAACCTCCTCTCCAAGTGATTCCTACATGAAAATAGAGAACTTAAGTGTACTTTGGTGTTTGTTCCCCAAGTGTATTCATAACAAGAGCTGTTGGAGGACAGCGTGCTCATATTTTCTTGTTCCTGTCAGAGATTCAGGCGCTGTTTTAATGTGAATTATATAAGCTATCAAGAAATTTTGTCTGTTTTTCTAATTCACAAAACAACCTTGAAGACACATTAAAAGTTGAATTTCTTTAGGCTATACAGATTGGAAAGTGTCCTTGTTGATTTTGTACCACAATGTGCATCAGAAAACCAGACTTACAACAATCCAGAAATACATGAGAATATCAGAAGTGCTGGAGTGTTTTTTTAGTTTTTAGAAGTTGTAATTTATTTGATGGTTATCTAGGACTATTGCGAGTATCATTCTCATAGTTTCTGATGTTCATTGGAAAGTAGGTCATGTTTATTCCAGGGCGATGCTATGATTTTTTTTTCTTATGTAACACGCAATTAAGTTAGTTTGTTAATGGATTATTGGCAGCTTTATCAAATCTTTTACATGCTGCTTATTTTAGTTATTTTTGAATAAAATGTAAAAATATATTTTAAGAGCAACATGAGCAAAGTTTCATTTTCCCATAAAGATACTATTTTTAGAACAAGCAAATGGGCAAGGTAACAAACCTTAACAACCAAGCAGAAGGGCCGATATCATGAGAACCATTGTACATGATATATATTACTTCAGGGAGCTAAGTCTAGCCAGTTGTTTGTCAAAACAATTCAGATTTAAATGCAGTTTTTGTTGTTAAGTTCAAGAATACACTTTTGACTATAAATTAACATACAAGACATTCCTGTTTTTGTATTTTTTCACTTCCAATATTTATTAGTATTCATTAATAGGGCCGATACTTCGGATAGACGTGCTAGTATACTGTGACCATAACATTCTCCACCCACTTATTACAACAATGATTCAGCGAATGCTATTTCAATGAAAAAACATCAAAACGAGAAATTACGGGAAAAGGCAAAGGTAATGATACGATTCTGTACTATAAATGGTTTACTTAATAGTTTTCATTTTTGTATAATTACTTCAACATCCTCCCAAATAGCTTTATCTTCCAGCGTTGGCATTTTTATTTTTTCTTGTGCCGCCGGTGTACAATATATTTTGGTTGTAATACCCGCAATTTATATTTTGTCCAGAACACGGATTTCTTTTGGGATATCAATTCCTCGAAAGAAGCCGACTATACAAAAATCAATTCCAACTGCAAACAATATTTGTACTATTTCAAAATATATATCATCCAGAAATAAAATAGTGGAGTAAAATACAGGCGTAATTTTATTTATACCATGTATGAATATGAAATCACATAGATTTTTGTTTTGAAGATTGCAATTCAATGCCTTTAAAATAATAGTTTTAAAGGGGCCTTTTCACAGATTTTGGCATTTTTTAACTTATTCATTAAATGCTTTATATTGATAAATGTAAACATTGGATCGTAAAAGCTCCAGTAAAAAATCAAGAATAAAATTAAAAAAAGGAAAAGAACATTGCCCGGAGCAGGTTTCGAACCAGTGACCCCTGGAGTCCTGCCAGAGTCCTGAAGTAAAAACGCTTTAGCCTACTGAGCTATTCCGCCGAGTACACAATTTTGACGTATTTTATACCTAATATAAGCAATCTTCGTAGTTTCACAAAATTTAACGACAAAAACAGAACTCTTCAAATTATTCAATCGTTTCGCGTTGCAACGCTTTATAATTTTTAGGTTTTAAAATCGTCAAAAGATGCATATAATGGCTATATTAGACCATGGTAAATGTTCAGTATTACTGTTTCCTCACAAATATCATAACTAAAACGAAAATTTGCGAATCTGAAACAACTTTTTTCAATTTTGTCAATTTACCAAAGCGTGAAAAGATCCCTTTAAACATCAGAACAAATATTGAAGAAGAAAGAAAAAACAAACAAATAAAGAATAATCGGGATTCGAATCAACTTCCTGTTTGGATTGAAAGTATATCCTATCGAATATTCGCTTTATTGCATGTATACGTTTATACATTATATTTTGACAAACGTCACCGGGGATGAACAACTTTTGTCACGTGACCACAAAAGTCAACGCAGGTTGTTGAATTACATCAGGAATCCCGCTCCGTCAGGTAATTTTCATCTTTTTATAGAGAATATGTTAAAATTTCTGGACAATACAAAGCTTATGACATGCTTCATACCTTTTCGCATATTAAGACGCATTGCACTTGTTTCGAAGCTTTGCAGTTTTTAAGAACACTTCGACACAAACTTTAGATTTTCGATGCAAACGCAGTTTGATTTTATATTTTTTTACTTTCCATTCACGAATAAATCATATTTCTAGAAAAATGAGAGCACACGATGCTTAATTTTTGATGATTTATTGTATTTGCGATATAAGTTGTTGTTGTTATATTTAATTTGGGCAGTTCTTGCTATTTCAAAAATTTACAAACGCGGGTTGGTTGAGCAAACGCAGTTTGCTGAAGCTGGATTATGGCAAACGCAGGTTGGTTAAGATTACGGAATCCGGATAGTGACATCTATATTCTTGCCCTTCTTTCATCAAGGGCGACACACGACACACGAAGCGATACACGATATTTTGCGCGACAGTCGCGGCGACGCGCGATATTTTATTATTCAAATATCGCCCATATTATCCGAATTTCGTGTAACGCGGTCTAATTTCAGACCGCGACACACGACACACGAAGCGATACTCGATATGTACTGTTCAAATCAAATCATCATCAACATCTTCATCATCATCATCTCCATCTTCATCGCCATTATCATCATAAAATAAATCGCGATTCGGAGCGGAGTATTGTAAAATGAAGATCTCAAAAGAATTGAAAAATAATTTGTCGGAATGTTATTTTTCTCATGCTGTTTTGTTAGTTGTCCAAATATATTTAATATTAAATATTATCTTAATATTAAGATTTGGTAGTTAAAGAATGCAATTTGAATGAACACAATTGTATGCATATGTTTTGCTCAGCTGTGAAGATTGAGGGAACAATTTATAGAAGAACTGTGAGAATCATCTCTACAGTGTTGCTACTGTTCCGCAATTCATAATACTATATTTTCGGCACACGAGCATTTTACAAAAATGTTGAAAGTTAATAAAAACAAAATATACGGTGTTTGGGAAAACGTATTGAACACCTGAATGTTGAGACACTTTACGACAATGGGCTCGAGTTACAGGTTGTAGCACGGCGTCTCCGTTAGCAACGTACCAGTATAAATTTAATATAATAGCAAAATTGAACTGAGCCTCGCTCTGTGAAAAGGGGGTTGAAAGCATGTGCGTTAAGTGTTGTCCCAAATAAAACAATCGATTCCTCTTATTCTGCAAGACATAGTTTTCATTTTAGGTGTATACCATTATCTTTTGATCCGAAACTTTAAATATAATAATAACTATTGACCTTTACATGGGCGCCTTGCAAATCACTAGTGTCTTCATATTGGTCATACAATATAATGTCTTTATGTGTAACGTGAGAATCCTGACAATCTTACAATATGATTGTTGGAGATAATACTTAAAATAAAGCTGAAGGCATACTACATCCATGACAAAGTACACTTCACCGAGATAAGTCTAACTATACTGTGAAAAACATTGAAAAACCCAGCGGTTGAACGCAAACAAGATCAGTGTCTTTAACAACAAAACGAACCAAACATATGCAGATTAATTGTTTTATTGCTGCAAAGAATATCCCGTATCGCAATAATAGCTTATACGCAAAACATTAAACTGGCCTATGTGCAACTTGAGAAGGAATTACAGATTTACATGTAATTGTTGACAATTCGCACAATGATTCCAATGAGACAAAAAGCTAACTCACCAAAAATATATTTTAATCATATTGATTCGAAATAGATAAACAAAAATCGCAGATTACAAATGAGTCTCGCTCTGTGAAAAGGGGGTTTAATGCATGTGCGTAAGGTGTCGTCACATATTAGCCTGTGCATTCCGTACAGGCTAATTAGGGACAAACCTTTCCGATAAACTCGATTTTTGCTCAGAAGAGACTTTCTTTTAACAAAACATATCATAAAAGCGGAAAGTGCCGTCCCTGATTAGCCTATGTGGACTGCACTTTACGCACATGCATTAAACCCCCTTTTCACAGAGCGCGGCTCAAATGTATATTCCAGCGGATATGGTAAGATCAACAATAATCACAGATAATCAACATAAATTACAATGATTTTGAAAAGATCAACAATAATCACAGATAATCAACATAAATTACAATGATTTTGAAAAGATCAACAATAATCACAGATAATCAACATTAATTACAATGATTTTGAAAAGATCAACAATAATCACAGATAATCAACATAGATTACAATGATTTCGAAAAGATCAACAATAATCACAGATAATCAACATAAATTACAATGATTTTGAAAAGATCAACAATAATCACTGGTTATATAAATCACAATTAATCGGTTGAGATCAACAATAATCACAGATAATCAACATAAATCACAATGATTTTGATAAGATCAACAATAATCACAGATAATATAAATCACTATTAATAGGTTAAGATAAAAAATTCACAGATAATCAACATAAATTACAATTATTTTGATAAGATCAACAATAATCACAGATAATCAATATAAATCACAATTCATGGGCTGAGAATCACAGATGAGCAATAATGAACACAATAATTTGTATGAGATCAACCATTATCATAATCATTTTAAATTAGAATGATAAATATTACAACAATAATCTTATTAAAAACAGGAATATCAAACAAAACAACACAAGATAAACGATATGAAACACAATGTTTAAGACGCAAAAACACGCGTAATACTATATATTATTGTATGACAGTCTGTATTTTCAATAATTAAGAAAATAACCACGGCACATTGGTAAGAATTAAAAATAATTCTTGGTCTTATCATCGTCATGCAACAGATGACTAGGCCCGGTGCTTTGCAGATCTGTGCTTTGATAGACTACTGCGGTGCCGGTACCTCTTTTCACACATATCACAAGCAAAGTTTTTCTCTCCATTGTGGGTGGCAAGGTGGGCCTGAAGGTCAATTTTCTCCCGGAGCGTTGCATTGCAAATTGAGCAGGTAAATTGCTTTGCAGCAACCTCCCTCCGGACGTGACGATTCAGGTCATCTTTGGTTGAAAACTTTTTGCCGCATTGTTCACAGGGGAACGGCTTTTCAACACCATGAATGCTGCATCTATATAACAAAAACAAATGGAACTGTTGAATTATTATTCAATACAGAAAAATACACACAGAATATTATCCATAACAATGTGGAACTTAACAAAATGATGGTCGTCAGAAGCGCTCCAGATAAGGCGCGTTAACGCGTATTTACGCATTTCAAAATCCAAAATACGCATTAAATAATATGTTTAAGGGTCCAATTACATACGTGAAGTATCGGAACGCGTACATTCTGGATTTATACGGTGTAAATTCCAATTGTTCAGTGACAATTTGCATTGAAATTTATCTGGACAATTATGGTCGTTAAAAACTAAATACTATAATGAGCACACCAATATGCACCACACTTGTAATAATGTGTTAAGTGTTTTAAAGCCGGCTTTTTTCGAAAACACCATTCAAAACATTTTAAATAGTGCTTTGCAACTAGGTTATAAAAACATACTTTCGCTCAGAATGCAATGACCTATGTTGAATTGTATCTTGATTTTTAAACCGACAGAACCTAGCATTGTACTAAAAACAAAAAAAATACAAACCTGTGTCTGTTGAACGCCTGTTTTGTGTAAAATGTTTTTCCACAACAGGCGAATCGTCCAGTCCCTCTGTGGCGCTTATCATGAAGCTTTAACCCCCACTTCGATTTAAATGTCTTTCCACAGATTTCACACACGAGCGTCATGTTTCTGTAATGAAAGAATTACTTTTTGTTAAAATATATTTCTAAAATGTTTTTATAAAGTTTTAAAGACTACACCAAAAGAGATATGAAACGCAAGTGATTGGATGTGACACACTATCTGCTATTCTTTTCGTCACAGTTCAATAAACATGCGTGTTTACTAATGCACGGGATTTTCGTGAGTTTTGGCGCGTTTAGCGTCATTCGAGGTCCGCTTAAAGGAGGCAACGCACGTTGTGGTTCAATATACTTGTAACAGTACTTAATGTGTTGATAAGCATATTTCCGCTCTGTTTAAATGTCCTCAATTGAAGTTCCGTAGTCATATATTGTGTTGAATAGTTAATATTTTCGTATTTGTAACCATATCATATTTTAGAAGACTTTCAAAAATGTGTACAGTGTGCGTTTCATTATCCTTTGAATATTCTCGCAACCTGCGTTTGCCATTTCCTATTGCTCAAGAAATACCAACCTGCGTTTGCAAAACAAAACAAAACAAAAAAATAAGATATTTTTCAATTTGCACCGCTATTTTTGTCATGAATCTTATTAAATATATTAAAATGAAGTGTAAAATCATACTAATTCAGTCGTTAAACCAATATTGTTGAAAGAAAATCATCAACACCACATAAACAAACAGCGTTTGCAATGCATTTCAGAATTTTGTGTCGAAGTGTTCTCGGAAAGTGGAAACAGTAAAGGCAATGGAATCATTTCAAATAAAAGTTTATTTAGTATACTGTGTCATAGGCTATCACTTGTTAAAAACTGAAATTTTGATTATATGAAAAAACAACAAAACTTACCTTAATGTACAAGATTACAATCTGTTTCTGCAACCGGCGTTGACTTTTGCGGTCACGTGACAAAAGTTGTTCATCCCCGGTGAACGTGTTCTCATAAAAAATAACGAAAACAACAGAAACAATATACATGTACATATTCTTCGCGTTTTAACAATTGTATTGCAAATGATGATTACTTAACAACTTTTTTAAGTGTGTGTGTGTACATATAAGTAATCTTTCACTCACTGACGCATATTGCTCTTGTATTTGTTTTGTATGGGAGAAAAGGTGGATCTTGGTCAATGCGATATTAGCTGAACTAGAACCTGTATAAGCCGAACTATTACATTCGCGTCAAAGTTCTTACTCTAACTTAGAGCAGGGACCTATACAAACAAATTTGTTTGTATAGGTCCCTGCTTAGAGGGGGTAATCACGTGATAGTTAAGATGGCGACGTCCATGCCGAGACAGTTATTGTTTTCCGTTTTATACCCGTTATTACTTTTGTTTAATTTTTCAATAAAAATCAGTGGTACTGGACGGTCGATGAGTTGGGGCCAATACTGTCACGTGTAGATATAAAAAATCTACACACTGTGGATTGATATCTGACCCCTGTTTAATCCAATGTACAAGCCAGAGACTATTTTCACCGTTTCTAATATACACCACGTTCAATAAAAACTTTTTTTGTGATACTCCCGCAACTCAGTAAGAATACTGACAACAACCAACACAAATTCATGTACACTTGGAGACTTTTCTAACGCATCACTTAATCATATCAAAATAGCTCCCTTATTTTTGAACGGCTTGTGTTGAAATTTGGACCAAGAATAATTCAACACATATCTGCTTATTCCTGAAAATGTATTCGAAATTGAACAACAACAAAATATAAAACTTCACAAATTAAAAACGTCACTTCAAAAGTCGAATTCGCAAACTCGTACAGCGTAAAATAACAACAATATGAAAAGTAAAACGCATAAACTTACACGTCTTAATAACTGACCGGCTTGCAGCATGCCGATTGAGCCGCTTCGCTCCTGAATATTCATACGAGCCATATTATTTTTCTGTAATAAATGTTTTTCTTGTGTAAAAACTTACCCAGAGTTATGAAATTGAAATTAAATTGGAATAACATGTATATCGTCTTTTACTGCACTTGGTGATTTTTCTTACGCAACACTTTTAAAACTTACATATCTCAGTAATGAGTAAATATTTTTATTTAAAATTGCACATGTGATCATTTGACTACAATATGTGCAATCTAACGATAAAATCAATCATCCGTGACGATCGGACGCTTTAGCAAGTGGGAATTGTAGCCTGTAAAATGCAAAGTGCGCGATTGCGCTCCTGAATATTCATACGAGCTGTTTTGTAAATTAATTTTTTGTTTTCCTTGTGTAAGAACCCACCAAAAATAATTAAATTGAAATAAAACTAGAATTAAATCGCGTTTCAACATTTCCACGTGCAAAAATATGGAGCCACACCTATCCCACGTGCTAAAGCGTCCAATCGTCACGGATGAATGATTTTATCGTGAGCTTGCATAGAACGTAGTCAAATGATCGTATGTAAAATTTTAAATCAATTTCTTTACTCATAACTGAGATATTCAAGTTTGAAAAGTGATGCGTTAGAAAAGTCCCCAAGTGTATAAACGATGATATGAAACCCAGCTCAAATTTACAATACAGGGCTTAGCCTCGAACATCGAATCCGGAAAGAATTAAGTCAAAAGGACGTCATATCAATGGGTCTTACACCGAAGTATCAATTAAGCGTGTACATAACGTGCTCCCGGATTCTGCCGACATTTGGGTGCTAACCGTTCCGCAACGGCGTAATTTATCGTAATTTATACCAAAGAAGCATGAATATCCATTGTGGTAACTTAATAATTTTAAAACAACTGACAAAAACAAATAATGCTGTTTATATTACATATAACAAAATTGTTTAAATTAAAACAAATAACAAGCATAAATATGTTTCAAAGCATGCATATTAATTTCTCTGGACTCAATTAAAGCATTTTAGACACAGAATTTTACAATATTTAGTTTAAATATATGCACATCATAATGGAGTTATCATATACCGGTAATGTTTTACACAAACAAATACGCTTAACGACACTCGTTTTACTTACTAAAACATACAACGTGATAAGCGTCAGCAAAACCAATAATTCAAAACATGATTTTACTAAGACAACTGTCATATCTTAATTATAAAAAAAATACGAAACAAGAAAATGCTTATCAAATTAAGAATAAACAACAATAAAACATATTCGTCGGCCCTTGCTTTCAATTTTAAGCCAAATTCCCCCTATTACTTGTGTGTGTTTCGGGTTTAAAAAATAAATCCTCACTTTTAAATTCAATTCAAGTTATTGAGTTAAAACAAAAGAACAACCAGAGCGTATGATTTGTGAACAATATAAATAAACTGTCACTGGTTCGATCTGTGAATATACATGTATTCAAATACACTGTAGTGTTGAACACATTTATGTAAATCAATAATAACCAACCAAATCTGTTAAAACGGGTGATTCATTATGAAATATTAAGTAATGTGAATATAAAAAAGCTATGTAGCAAGAAGTGGATAGTACTATCTGTAGATGGTTCAAGATTTGCGACGTGATTTATGACACGATAACAAGATGGGGAAGAAAACAGAAAAGAAAGTTAGACCTCGTGCGTTGGGTGTTGACAACGTAGAGTTGTTTGACATTACGTGTTTCTCGTGCCAGAAGCACCATAAACTTCTACAGGATGGTCAGTTTCACTGTAAATACTGCGGTGTCATGTGCGAAAATTGTGCCTCTGAGCACCAGAAGACCCCTAAACAGGCCGGTCATTGGGCCGACAAGATACGACTGATTAGCCATTTTGAGACTCCAGTTGTTCCAACATTCAATTTCTTGGAAAAATGCGAAACGCATCCTAAACGGAGAATCAAAAGTTTTTGCTTGGACCACGGGGCCTTGTGTTGCAATGACTGCACAAGAGACTTGCATGCAGGTTGTACGATCGATGCTATTAAAACTATGTGTGAAGATGTGCTCACAGAGGCCGAAATGGTAGAGTCCAAAAATGAGTTGTCCGATTTACGCAGACGTGGCAAAAAAGCTGGCAACGCTAAGAAACAAGAGATTATTAACATGGCCAGACAAGCCACATTATTTGAAAATTACGTGAGGGATTTGAGAGAACGCATAAATGTAATGTTCGATAGTATGGTTGCCGCCATTGTAAAAGAAAAAGATGAGTTTTGCAAAGCGGAGAGTCAGCTAATAGAAAAAGACGCAACACTCTGCGATGATCTTGGTCCGATGTTTGAGGTAGCTCAGAAACATCTTGATGAAGCTTACAGGGGTCGTAAAAAGGAAGATATGTGGATAGCGATGAAGAAACTTGAAGCCATGATAACGCATTACGATGGAATTGTAACTGGTGTTGAAAATGACAAAAGCGAGGTTAGGTTTGAATTCGTTCCAAACGCAAGTCTACAAGGAATATTGGAGGCTCCCGAAAACATGGGTAAAATGAAAGTAACATCATCCAGACTTTACGGAAACAACACTGATCTTACTTCAAAACGAAATGATGCGCCCTCGATAAGAAATGCTGATTCCAAATTCAAGCCTCCTTGGGAAGGTACATGGGCTTGGAAGTTTATGCTAACAATAATTGAATAGCTAAAATACATGTAGTAATATGATGAAACTACGGAATACCGTTAGGGTCATCGTGGTCACACATAACATCTAGAGGTTGACAATGTGATCGTGCGACAGTTCGATGGCGACAATGCGATAGTACGATGACGACAGTGCGACAAAACGATGGCGACAGTGCGATAGTACGATGGCGACAATGCGATAATACGATGACGACAGTACGATAACGCGATAGTACGATGGCGACAATACGATGACACGATTGCGACAGTACAATATGACTATCGCATTGTCGCCATCGTACTATCGCACTTTCGTCAACGTTTTGTCGCACTGTCGCATTGTCGTCATCGTATTATCGCGTTGTCGCATTGTCGCCATCGTACTATCGCATTGTCGCCATCGTACTATCGCATTGTCGCCATCGTACTATCGCACTATCGCATGTCGCCCTCTGGATTTTAATGCACAATTACGAACAAACAGAAAAATTCTTTAATTCGAGTTAACATCCATATACGAGAAATGTTCAAGCTATCGAATGTTTTATGCTATTGAAGTTCCAATATTGCGCAGCTGGAAAAAGCAATGTTCATCCACCAACTTAATCATTTACGGCGTTATAAATACTTACTTTGTTCAATAATGATTATGCCGTGTTTATAAAAGTATAGTATGAGCATGAGTCATTAAATCAAATGAGTTGCCAGTATTGTTTTTAAGTGTACATCGATATTGGAGATAATAAATTAAGCTTGCTATTTACGCTAACTAAATTAAGCTAATTGGCTGGTATTGAGAACCCTTCCCCTTTATAAGTTTGCATCTGTCACAAAGTTCGAACGTTTTTCCCATGTCAGATAGTTTTAAGTTGGTCGCGTTAGCTGCCAGCTAAATGTACAGAGCATATTTTGCAAACCAGTATGTGCTTAGAAGCCTTAAGTACGGTAAGAACCACAACTCACTCTGCAAGGGACGATTACCGCTGCCTGTCTGCAGCAGACGACAACTGATTCTGCTCTAGCAGTGAGTGTATATACCCTCTTGCAGTGAGTTTATATACCAGCTTGTAAGTCGACATTGGCCAGTCTAGTGTTTATCATTGAAATCTGTACATATTGGTTGCTTTTAGGGAAAACGGGGCTTAATGCACGTCAAATAAGATTAGCCTGTGCACACTGATTAGCCTGTGCAATGCGCACAAGCTATTCAAGGACGACAACAGCGAAAAACTTCAGTGCCTTCAGCGCTTTGATTACACATGTGAATAAGGTCATCGAGTGATGAATAGGAAATTACAATATTGCACAGAATTAAGGGTAGAAAATGTGCTCGAGTTTTCGACTTATCGATGCTCTAGTTCACGGAAGTTAATATCTATTTGAAATATTCATTATTTTGCCGAGGCTATGAGTCTTATTCGGGTTAACATAATTTTTCAAGTTATCGATGATTGTGTTAAAAAATGTATACTTCGTTTATGGAGAAAGTGTTAAAAACCGTGTAGCGCTAAAACTACTTTTTTTACATAAGCTACAGAGATTAAACACGAAGCCCAGCAAGTACTTAGCTCTTTGGAGTTATAACGAACTAAATAATGCCAGTACATTTACCTCGCACCATCTTTAAAAAATCTTGAATGAAATGTATTTGTTTCCTCTTAAGGTGACGACATTAAAGCGCACCCTTCTCCCTGGGTCAAAAGTACCAATTTGCTGAGCAAGTCCAAGACACCCCTTCCGGATCTTATCCGGCATTCTCTGGGGCCTAGACCAAACAGTCTGCCTCAGGGGATACGGACAGCTCGAGGCACGATCATGACGAGAACATCAAACGGTCTGGTAACGCCCAAAGTCGGCAAACAGTCTGACAAAGGCTATCATCTCGCCAATAACTCTAAAGCGAAGGTCATCGGGGAAGTGTTCGGACCTAAGAATACAAACATGAAAATAACATACATTGGCCGTAAGGAGATAATGGCGGATTTCGACGCAGAACTAACGTCAGTGACAGGATCAGCCTTCCTTCCTAATGGCAGGTTAGTGTTGATAGACAATCACAACAAGAACCTAAAATTGTACAGTTCTGAATATGAGTTTTTGTCTGGGATAGCCTTGGAAGAACGACCTTGGAATGTGACGAGCTGTTACAAAACTGTCGTCGCTGTGTCTTATCCGTACGATCAATCGGTCGAGATTATCACAACAGGGATGGATATGAAAATTGAGGCGAAAATAAAAACGGACAGAACCTGTCACGGATTGGCGTTTCATCAAGTTGAGAAATGGCTGTACATCGTTTGCGGTTCCGGTAAGAATGCTCAGATTCAGGCTTATTCGCTAGACGGCCACTTGCGGAAAGTCATCATCCCGAAGCACGGCGTATTTCAAGAACCAGTTTACATTGCAATAACCTCAGACAGCAAGCGTATGTTTGTATCGGACCTTGACAATGGAATTGTTGGCTTCGACACGAAGTCTGGAGACGTGATTTGCCAATTCAGAAACCCGGACATTAAGCGATACTGGGACATAAAACTTGATCCCGACGGCCACGTGTTTGTGCTGACCACTGACCCCGATTGTATCTATGTGCTGACGGGGTTACATAACGGTCAGCTGCTGAAGGAATTTCGACCGGAGCTGAGTAAACCGTGCTCAATCAGCTACAGCCCTATCAATAAGGACCTGGTCATCACGCGATGGAAGGTTGAGGAGATAGAAGTTTACAGATTTGTTTGAACCTCGTTGAAGAATTGAAACATTAACAATACCGTTACACACACTTAATATGATAATAAAAAGTGATTGTAAATGCATGTTTTTAAATCTTCTTTCATTGTACTGTTCTGTGCTGTATATCAGTTTCAACCGGAAAATTAATTCTCCTAAATGGGGATATCTGTGTTTTTCTTATATTAACAGTAAATTACTTTATTATGTTTCTTTATATATTTTTTGTGTACTGCTTAAAAGAATCAGAACTACACTTATTATATGCTTTCTGGATAATTAAATTGTCTTACGTCTCAGATAAACTAAGGCTTTCATTAGTGTTATATTCCATTATGATAAAATAAGGCTGAACATGTAGTATGTCCCTCAAAATAAACACCATACCACAAACCACCACACAATAAACAATACCTGTAAACAACAGAAGTTTTGGGTCTTTGGACAGCTGTATATTGTTTTTCATGCTTTGTATACAAAATTCCATTCTGATGTTAGCATATTAATTTAATTTTTACTTTTGCGTTATTATATATAATTATTTAGGGTATGGTTTAAATACACATTAATTTGTGTATATATGTGAAAGCGTCATGTGCTGCAGCTGTACATGATTTTGAATTAACATTGTGGTGCGATGTCTGTGCCTCTGAACCCGGCTTTTCATAAACTTGAACGGCATTTAAAAACAAGATAAATATAGTCATACATACGATAAATATTTTATTTATAAAAGAAGCACCAATCCGTATCAGACATTTGCACATTATTTAAGAAACATTTTTCACAATAAATTTTTATTTAACAAATTGTTGAAAATTTTAACATTTATTTTTTATTATAATAATATCTCTTTGTACTTGATATATAATTAACTCTTTTTTTAATTGGTCAACATGTTGAAAAACTTACACAGACAAACACGTTTTTATTGTTGAGGTCAAAATTGAGACTTCCTTTAGAATTGTTAATTGATTTTTCACAACGATTATATTGTTATGTCCATAACAAAACCAGCGAGTATTATATTAAAATTGTTATACAATGATATATAAGGGCAATACAATACAACTTAACAATATTAATATTATCAAGCATAAATTACGCGATGTGACTTCCAAATTATTGTTGAGTTGCATTGATTATTTTTTTACAGGTCTATGTATTGGTTTAAATATAAATTTTCATTGCCAGCGAACAAATTCAAAAGACGCAGTGATTGGTTTCAAATACCGTTAATTCAACAAAAGGAAACGAAACAATACTCGATATATATTCGTTAATTGCATTTCGTTAACCAATGCCAGTGTTATGAAGCCTTATCGGGAATAAATTGTTTTGTGTGTAAATGTATAGGTCAATCCGATAAAACCGAAATATATTCTAAATAAAGACATGCATGTGCAATTATATGAAAAATATTTGTATGTGAACCAACATTTAAGTATAAAAAATACATTTGTTAACAAGTGTGTGATTTAATGTAAATAAAATCGTGCTAGAAATACTTATAAGACTTCTGCACAATTTAATTATTACAAAACAATGTTATGCATTTAAAATTTTGCAGTAAATAACAACATTGTTAGTGTTAAGTTATTTAATTGTAATACGGACATTTTAGTCGTTATGTTGCACTAAAAATTTCTTTTGTAAATCCGCATTTTAGACCACAATATGAGGAGAGCTGTCAGCCAATCAGAGCGCGATTTTTATTCAGGGTTACGACAAGTTTCATTTCAAGCGGTCGCGAATGAAAACAATGTTGGTTTAGCACAAAAGCACTTTCCAAGAACAAGTTCATTAGTTTCTTTCTATAAGGACAGCGACAAGATACACAAATTGAAAGACAGCAGGGATTTTCTAACAAAGCCTCGTAGCTCTTGGCTGTCGGATCAGCAAAACACCAGCCATAGCGCTGCCGAGACTTGCGATTTTCCGAAATTTGACTCAAAATTCAAGGTATGTTGTTCCATTTATTACGCTTATCGGCGAATACTTATTGCCTGTACTTAATAATATATTTTTTAATGAATACAAGCATTGTCAAGTTTATTAAACCATGAATGAATCACAATAGTTCAAATTTAAGAGATAGGACTTTTTACTAGAGGTGTTGTTACATACGCACCGTGTTCCCCGTGCATCAGTCGTCTGCAAATTTTGCACGAGATAATTGCGAACTTTATTCATTAGTTCATAATAATGATAATAATTTCTGTTTTAAACATAATTTTAACAATTATTTTGACATTGACCAACTTATTGACTTGGATATATTCATAATGACCGATGAAATAATACTGAATAAACTCACAGATGGGCATATGCATTTATTGTCCCTTACAGTTAAGTCCGGTAATCTTGCGCGTCCGGAAATCTTGCGCACTTCGCATTTGCGAATCTCGCAGACGACGAATGGTTTTCTTTAGTGATGAAAGATGGAATTTCACATTTTAAAGAATTAACGGATTTAAAAGTTACGTATTCCATGTAAAATTATATCATTTCATTTAAACACCGGTTGCGTCAACCCTATACATCGTAAACACTGGCCTTCTTACGAAAAATTCAAAATGAATCACAAATTCCCTGCAGTATTTAGTGTTTTCATACTTTAAATTATGAATTCATATATTCAACGTGTAATTTATTATTAAATTGCACAATATCCGATCAGTTTTGGTATTTTTTGCCATAAAAATATATCGCATCAGACGACATAGTCATTATTTCCCGCCATTCTGTCAAACCAATTTGGTATGATCTCCGCATGCGCAATGGCCTAGTTTTGATATTTTCTGTAAACTATGGAAGCATCAAACCTGTTATGCATTTTTTCACGCATACCGGTACTTTTTTTATTAATTGTACACTATTATTAGTGACTGCAGGCTTTTTCCGCTCCATTTTGGGAAAACGCCACACTGGAATTTTGGGAATTTCGCGTCGTGAAAACCCCCATTTTGGGAAAAAAATTAATCGCAAAATTGGCTCAATTGGGAAAAACTATCGCATGTAAATTATTTAAAATAGTGTTTCTTATATTTCAAAGAAGCCGTTAACTGGTCAATAACGACTATTTTGATAACTTATTATTAAAATTTTACAAAATATTATGAACATGTGTGATTAGTGCAGGTTTTTTAATCTGAATTTGGGGAAAAGGCTTGGCCTTTTTGAGGTGAAAAAAATTGCGGGAAGCGCAGGATTTTGAGGATAAAAAGTTAAGTCTTAAATAATCATTAACATATTTTACAGTTCTTAAAACAAATTCAAGGCAACAGATAATTTAATTATGCAATACTTTCTATTTTCTACACCAGATCAGGTCAACTTATATATTTAAAGGGTAAAAAAAAAAAAAAAATTTTTTTTTTTTTTTTTTTTGAATTGGGAATTTTTTTTTCAATTGGGAAAAAAACAACCAGATTTGCATTGGGAATGGGGCCGAATTTCGGACCCGTGGCATAGGGCGGAAAAAGCCTGTGACTATATTATTTATTGACTTGTAGTGAACAAAAACTGCACTAGAAATCCACATTTAATTTCAATGGTTTTACAAACTGATTTTAAAAATATTTTTCTGGAATGCTTTTTGTCAATAATTGGACACCATATGTCTACAGTTTTGGAAATTTTGCCTAAACGAGGTCATTATACAAAGTGCGCAAGATTACCGGACACTCTGATAGTTTGAAAATGAGGTGAGTCATGTTTGTTTTGAAATCAAATCGGACAGTTCTTCACTGAATTAATTAGATATTTTTGTGTTAATAAGCACATGAACTTATTATTTTCATAATAAATTTAGATATTTTGTTGCCAATTTATAAAAGAACATGTTTTTAAACCAATTGATCCTTAACTGCGCAAGATTACCGGACAGCATCGTACCAGTGAAACCTGAGGGGACTTATGGTTTGCACTCCATATGTCTGTCTGTCAGTCTGTCAGTCAGTCCGCAACACTTTTCTGGATCCTGCGATAACTTCAGAGCTCCAGATAAGGTTTTGTGAAATTCTTAACGTGACTACCAGATTTTCAAAAAGAATTCTTAACTCTGAAATTTTATTCTTAACGTTACTACTAAGTTTTGGAAAATAATTCTCAACTTTTCTAAATGACCTAAAATAAATAATAATGGTTATTTTCAAGCAAAAAATAAAAATACTAGCAACTTTATTTATACGAGTTCAACAGTGTCTATTCAGTATTATACAATTTTATTTTTCAAAAACCTTCATATGCCCATACTGTGCTTAGATTGCATGCCTTCGATGAATTTTTACATATTATATTTCACAATTAAAACGGGTCTTCCCTTCAATCTTTTCAACGATTAGCCGCGGGAATTGTCCCTTTCACGCGTTCAATGTTTTTTTTTGTTTAAGTTTGGACCCATCGTGTCGCGTTTATTTAGCTTTTCAGACTGTGTCGGCAACTGAACATACAACATCGTTTAAGATCTTTTCTATAATGTCTTTCTTAACATTCAACTTAGGCTCACTTTGCGAACAATATGTTAAAAGCGTGTTTTTGCACGCCTTGCAGTTTTTTAGGACGCTCTCTGGGCGCCGACATTGTTTTTTGACAGACTGTACACGCTGCTTTTATTGGAAAAAATGCGATTCGTTAAACAAACCCGATAACAATTCTATAAAAAATTTAAAAATGATCTTAAATACGCGAAAAGAACTCAATAAAAATCGATACGAACCGATGTAAAAATAATATTCGTAACTTGATTTTGTAATTCTTAATGGTACGACTTGATATTAAAATAAATACGTAACGGACTTAAAAATAATACGTAATTACGAAAATACGAACCTTATCTGGAGCTCTGAACTTTAAAAGCTCTTCATATTTTTATGCCCCCTTTCGAAGAAAAGGGGGTGTATAGTTTTCGCACTGTCCGTCTGTCTGTCAGTCTGTCACACTTTTCTTGTCCGCTCTCTAATTCAAATAGTTTTATCCGATGTTTACAAAACTTGGTCAGAAGTTGTATCTAGACAATAACTAGATCAAGTTCGAATATGGGTCATGCTGGGTCAAAAACTAGGTCACGTTGTCACTTAGTGCATTTCATGGATTATGCATGGTGTCCGCTCTCTAATTGAAGTAGTTTTCATCTGATCTTTACCAAACTTGGTCAGAAGTTGTATCAAGACAATATCAAGGTCAAGTCCGAATATGGGTCATGCCAGCTCAAAAACTAGGTCACGGGGTCTCTTAGTGCATTTAAAGGATTTAGCATGGTGTCCGCTCTCTTATTGAAGTAGTTTTCATCTGATCTTTACCAAACTTGGTCAGAAGTTGTATCAAGACAATATCTAGGTCAAGTTCGAATATGGGTTATGCAGGCTCAAAAACTAGGTCACGGGGTCACTAAGTGGTTTTCGAGGATTTAGCATGGTGTTCGCTCTCTAGTTAATGTGGCTTTCTGATTTATTTTGATATTCTAAGACATTTTTATGTACCAGATGGGGGGCATATAGTGATCTGACTGTCCGTCTGTCTGTCCGTCACACTTCAAGTTTAGATTTCGAAAAATGTTCATAACTCTTGTCACTTCAGATAGCAATTTCATATTTGGCATGCATGTGTATAATATGGACAAGGCCTTTCCATACGCACACAAATTTTGACCCCTGTGACCTTGACCTTGAACTTAGGGTCCGCGTTTAGGTTTCGAAATCTGCGTTTAGGTTTCGAAAAAAGCTCATACCTTCTACCAAGCGTTTATAGGGGGCATAAGTCATCCTATGATGACAGCTCTTGTTTCATTACAGGTTTTTTTTTCCTTCTTTGTGACCTGCCGAAAATAGGCCCTTTCCCCTCCGATTTTTTGTTCCCCTCAGCTGGTGAATTTTCCCCTAGATTTCATTTTCCCCTCCAAAAAAACCTTTAAATATATAAGTTAACCTGATCCAGTGTAGAAAATAGACAAATATTGCATAATAAAATTTTCTGTTTCCTTGATTTTGTTTTAAAAACAGTAAAATATGCTGAATTGATTATTTAAGACTTTCTTTATTTTCCCCAAAAATCGACGTTTTGTGTGATTTTTTCCCCCAAAATCCTGCGTTTCGCGCGATTATTTTCCCCTCAAAAAAGGCCAGGCCCTTTCCCCAAAATCAGATAAAAACCCCCGCATTAAACTTGAAACATGGATAGATGGCAATATGGAGATTATGCATGTCATTTCATTTTGATCCTATGTAAAAAAAATTTGGTTGCTATGGCAACAAAAAATTATTTTTTTTTACTGACAATGGTGGTGTTTCACCGGTAGGGGACCATATTGCTTGGCAATCTCTTGTTTAATGCAGCATCTTGTTGAAAATATATTTGCATATTTGCTGTATATATGCCCCTTAAAAGATTCTTAGATAAATGAATTTGCAATTTTTGCACAAATTTTAGAAATACTGTTAAAACAGGATTATAAAAACCATTATGGAAATACATTTGTTCAATAAAATTGTAAAGCATGAAAAACTGAAGTATACCAGTGGTTTCATAAATATTTGTAGAAGGAGGGTGATTTGCAAAATGAGGCGGGAGGTATGGGGGACCTCCCCCATTGAAGTTGAGGAGGCAAAGCCCTCATGTCAGGGGGTCCAGGTGGCCCCCTGGCCGAAAATGAATATTAGGACAGGTCCTGTGATGCAAAAGGAAATACATATCCAAATGACTTGTAAAGCACTTATTAATTTCTCATAATGCCATATGGAAACTTCTATGGTGATATCTGATTGAAGTCAAGGTTTTCAGCTGCAACATGCACAAATTAAAATTTGACTTTTTGTTAGCATATCATAATTGAAAAAACTTTGTTTTAATGCAAAAGGTTGATACAGTTCTGTTGTTTGATGTATGAAAATAAATCAGGAGATGTCAAATAAACACTACAGCAAAAGAAACACATGCTCACGAGTTAATGCAATGAGTAAATTTTTGTAGACTGATGTTGGTGACCAGTATCAGTCTGTATCAGACCAGTCACTCTCATCCTCAACAGAGACAGAAGGAGTTGATTCGAGAGGAAGACATGCAGCTTTTGCATAAAGCTGAACTTCATCTATCACAAGCTGTTCTAATTCCGCTGAACTCATTTTACCGGTCAGAGTGTTGCCTACCATGGGCTCAGTTTGAACACATGCATCTACTGTTATAGAATCATATTTTTTTTGGAATCCTTGATTTTGGCGGTTTTCGTCTGTTTGCTTTGTTTAACCATTTACCGACAGCTGATTGAATGATAGACTTTGCTTTTTAGCTCACCTGAGCGATTGCTCGAGGTGAGCTATTGTGATCACTCAGCGTCCGTCCGTCCGTCCGTAAACAATTTGTAAACATCTTCTTCTACTAAACCATTGAGCCAATTTCAACTAAATTTCATGTGGAGCATCCCTAGGTCATGGGACAAAAGAATTGTTAAAAAAAATTTGATCACATAACCAAGATGGCCGCCATGACCATATATGGTAAAAACCTTAAAAAATCTTCTTGTCAGAAACCGCTCATCAGATTTTCAAAAAATTTCACAGGGATGACCTTTGAGGGCTCCCCTGAAAAAGTTGTTCAAAGAAATTTGATTCGTCAAAAAACATGGCCGCAGGAGCTCGTTGAACTTTGCATGTTTATTCGTTTTTGCCTATTTTGTGAAAACTTTCAAAAATCTTCCACATTTTTTGTCCGATCCTTTCCAAATTTGCACAGTGTCTTTATATCAATGAGGACACGAACCCTACAAAAAAATGAGCATTATTGGTCCATGAAGTACAGAATTACCTCCCCTTGAATTGAGAAAATGGTGTTTATGCAATAAAGTCCAAATTTTTCATCCAATTCTTTCCAAACTTGTAAGGATTTAGCATGGTTCAAACAAGGGAAACAACTACGGTTGCATGTTCTTTTTATTACAGATTTGCCTCCCTTTAATTCATTCAAAATCTCATTTTACAGCAGAGATTCCAAATCTGACCTGTAAATGAGCCCCATATTTACTGCTGGTGCTATGTTACCTTTTCCCATTTGATCATTCTTAAGTATTGGTCTTGTAATGCTGCTACTGCTACTGCTACTGCTACTGCTACTACTACTACTACTACTACTACTACTACTACTACTACTACTACTACTACTACTACTACTACTAGTACTACTACTACTAGTACTACTACCACCACCACCACCACCACCACCACCACCACCACCACCACGTCTACTATTACTACTTCTACTACTACTACTGCCACTACTACTACTACTTTTACCACTACTACTACTACTACTACTACTACTACCACTACTACTACTACTACTACTACTACTACTTCTACTACTACTTCTACTACTACTACTACTACTACTTCTACTACTACTACTACTACTACTACTACTACTACTACTACAACTACTATTACTACTTCTACTACTACTACTACTACTACTACTACTACTACTACTACTACTACTACTACTACTACTACTACTACACCACCACCACCACCACCACCACCACCACCACCATTCACAGTGACAAAAAACGTATTCACACAATGGCTGCTACTACAACTTATAGCCCATGTAGGGGGCCATGCATGTTTTACAAACAGCCCTTGTTTCTATGGGGTTTTAACCACAACTGTTCATGTTTATCTCCGACACATATTTTTAGGTCACCTGTCATGAAGTGACACAGTGAGCTTATGTGATCGTGTGATGTCCGGCGTCCGTTGTGCGTGCCTGCGTGTGTCCGTGCGTCTGTCCGTCAACAATTTGTTTGTGTAGACAGTAGAGGTCACAGTTTGCATCCAATCTTGATGAAATTTGGTCAAAATGTTTATCTTAATGAAATCCGGTTTGGGATTGTATTTGGGTCATCTGGGGTCAAAAACAAGGTCACTAGGTCAAATAATAGAACAACCTTCTGTAGACAATAGAGGTCACAGTTTTCATCCAATCTTTATGAAATTTGGTCAGAATGTTTATCTTGATGAAATCTGGGTTGGGATTTTATTTGGGTCATCTGGGGTCAAAAACTAGGTCACTAGGTCAAATAATAGAAAAACCTTGTGTAGACATTAGAGATCACAGTTTTCATCCAACCTTTATGAAATTTGGTCAGAATTCTTGATGAAATCTGGGTGGGATTGTATTTGGGTCATCTGGGGTAAAATTCTAGGTCAAATAAATAGAAAAACCTTGTGTTGACAATAGAGGTCACAGTTTTCATCCAATATTTATGAACTGTGGTCAGAATGTTTATCTTGATGAAATCTGGATTGGGATTGTATTTGGGTCATCTAGAGTCAGGAACTAGGTCACTAGGTCAAATCATAGAAAAACATTGTGTAGACAATAGAGGTCATAGTTTTCATCTGATCTTAATGAGTCAGGTGAGCGATTCAGGGCCATCATGGCCCTCTTGTTGAGAAATAAATTCTGGTCCATTAACAGCTACATGCATCGGAGCTTGAAGCATGTCATTTTTATCCCCACGTTTTTCGAAGAAAAAGTGGGGATGTTGTGGTTATGTCTGTCTGTCTTCTGTCCGTCTGTCCTGGCCACTATCTGCTCCTACACTATTAGCACTAGAACCTTGAAACTTACACACATGGTAGCTATGAGCATATGTGCGACCCGTCATGATTTGGAATTTTGATCTGACCCCTGGGCCAAAAGTTATGTGGGTTGGGGTGGGGCCGGGTAAGAGATTTTCACTCATTTTTTTTATGTTGTTTTACATTAACTTCTTCATTTCGACACCGATTTACTTAAAATTGATACTGAACATCTCTTATGACAATACGGTCAATCTCAAATATGCATAGCCCCATTACCAACCCTTGGGCGCCCCCTGGGTCAAACATGTGGCGTGGGGATACGCGTCGGCCACTGCTGCGCCGTTTCTAGTTATAAATAATTTGGACACCTTTCTTAAGAGAGCGTCCAAAATTAAACTTCAAAAGCTAATTGTCTGGTCTCAAAGGAGGAAAAAAACTTTGAAGACTTATGATCCAGAAGGTCAAAATTCATGTTTTACGCAAAATTACTCATTTAGTGCAAGAGCTACGGTACCGCTTGCAGCAAAACTTTGATACTTGTGAAGTTTTTTAACTCTCTTAACATACCAACATCATCAGATCTCATTTTGACAGTGACATTGACCAACTTATTGACTTGGATCCATTCATAAGGACCAATGAAATAATACTAAAAAGGGTCTCACAGGGGGCCAGTGTTTTTTTTCACCATTTTGGGAATTGGGCCGGGTCCCTTTGGATTTTTTTGAGGGGTTCCATTGGGAATTTTTAGCTCCCTTTTGGGAAAAATATAAACTTTTTTCCATTGGGAATGGGTCTGGTTACCGGATCAGATTTTGAATGAAAAAAAAACACTGGGGGCATATGCATTTATTTACTGCAGCATCTTGTTGAAGATATGTTTGCATATTTGCCGTCTATATGCCCCTTAAAGGGTTCTCAGATAGACGAATTTGCAATTTTGCACAAGTTTAAGAAATGCTGTTAATGCAGGATTATAAAAACCATTATGGAAATACATTTAACATATAAATACAGTTCAACTAATGAGCTATCATCAGTTAAAAATCCGGAAACAGCATTATATTTGTAATGTTATGGAATAATTCTAGGGCTCGAACAAGGCGAACAGAGATGAGTAATCATCATAGACTTTGCAGATACATTTTACTTTTGTGTTTGTCATATAACCATTAAGAGCTTTTGTCAAGATTCTATTTTTCTTTTAGTCATAGGCATCAAAACAACTCGCATAGCTTAATTAAACATTTTCTCCCAAATAACATACAACACAAATGAATGGAAATTATGGAATGTTAATGTTATTAGAATTGCAGTTAGACAACAATGCTCATTATTCACGTCTTTTTCTACATGGAGATTTTATAAGATCAACAGCTTATTCAATCCTACAGGTTACACCTGTCATTGACCTATTGGTAAGCTCTTGTGCAAAGAAAGGCTAGTCAGACATGTGATGATCAAGTCTATCCAATAACAAATATGCGTTTGATTACCCTTATATCGTTGACATCATTGAAAGTTAAATGGTTCCTTTTCGGTGCTTTTGACACAATATATTTCAATTAAGATGTTTAAATACTTATTTTTAATTTCATGGAAGGGATTAAATCAATTATTTCATTGTGTTATTAAGAACTGAATTATTCAATTCAACATAAAGGTTGAATTAAAGTATTGGGCTTGAATAAATTATTTGTCATCAATTTCTGTGGATGTTATTTTGACACTTAAGGTGTCTGCATGATGGTATATTATAAAGTAACACATGAATAGTTCAAATGCGAACAAACTGAACACACAATACTGCTCTCAAATTTTGATTTTCCATTAAGGCTTAGGGATTGAACATTTTATGGTTATCAATATTCCAGTGGCAGGGAATGAAAGCTTATAAACACATAAACCTCTTGTGAGCTACCAACTTTGTCTACACTAAGTAGGGTAATTTCGGTCATTGAATAAATAAGGTACGCAGTTTAATATATCTGTTGATTTATTTGATATCAGGAGTCAATCGGCCTGGAATGAAATTCTTTCCTTACGCTATGTCATAAAGTGTTGATAGGGTTTACAAAGTGCTGAAATCAGTAAATATGTGTCTTATTTGATGCTATCTTTAGACAATCAGTGTCTATTGCTGATGTTATTTGGAACATTTATTTTCTTGAAGAACACACAAACAAACTTTATGGAGATATAACCTTGCGCTTAACATAGTGTGTTTGTGTCTTAGTTGCAGAATGTATCACCACTTTTTTGATCGGGTAAGTGAATCATGTTCTGTGTTAAGTCATAACCGTTCTTTTGTTCTTGTAAATAGTGACTTAAATGTTGGTTTTTTAACTGAATAAAGGATATTTATAAATGTGGAATATGTTTGTTAAGACACAGGGGAATAGTATGCAAAATTCATGATTTGTGTGCAAAAAAACATGTTGCTTTTCTAATGTTGTCCATTTAGAAGATATTTAATTGCAGTAAAACATACTAATCAACTTGTTAATGTTATTCATTTTCTGTTCTTTGTTTTAAAATAGTAACTTTCTAAAACATATTGGTAATTTTTATAAATAAATTTAATATAAGATGTGAAATCTTCTTCTGTACTTCATGTACCCAATAACTTTTAAGTTTTTTTTTTATACATATTTTTCAATTCTCTAGTTCCTTTTTCAATAATAAATCAGTGATAATGTGGAAACAAACGTAAACAATTACATTTAGATGATACAAGATTTTTATGCCCCCTTTCGAAGAAGAGGGGGTATATTGTTTTGCACATGTTGGTAGGTTGGTCGGTCCATCAGTCCACCTGATGGTTTCCGGATGATAACTCAAGAACACTTAGCCTAGGAACATGAAACTTCATAGGTACATTGATCATGACTGGCAGATGACCCCTATTTATTTTGAGGTCACTAGGTCAAAGGTCAAGGTCACAGTGACTCGTTTTTTAATTGTGTGACATTTTATACTCCCATATGTTAAGTATTGGGTCTGCCAATTAAAAAAACTTAAATACTAAGTTTATTTATGTATCATAAAACCAGCAATATTATACTGTCTTGATACGTTTGTAGATGGATTACATGGACAACACCAAACCATTTCTTTTCTTCATCTTCTTAGACAGTCTTGCAGACAGACATTTTTTGTGCGAGTAATTTTGCTATTGGGTTCCATTTTGCTCTTTGCGACTAATTAAGTAAGCAAATATTTTACTACTGCTTGATAACTTAATCTATTCGCTGACTGTAAAGGTTATAATAGGCAAGAACAATGACTTGTTACAAACATAGTGTTTACACTCTGAGTTTATTGAACAATATATTGATTGGATAATGGATTGTGGAGTTAAAATGGTGCTGAAATATTTGTTTAATAAATATCGGTATGTTGAGCCAAAGGGGACTTGAAGAATGCTCATGTTTATATTGTCAATAACATGTCCATGTTTTAACTTTGTGAATGAACTTTAAAATGTGGAACTGGCCGTGTCTTGTTTTTGTATGTATATGTTACCTGTGAATAGACTAATACAACTGATGTTGTATTAACTTTATTGTTTGGTTATTCTTTAAGATTGGACATGTCAAGATTGAAGGTGAGGATATGCCTTGACATACATGTACATTTATTGCTGCAGTTTTGATCTGTTGTCTTAGTTTAGTTTCAACCAATTTATTTTAGTTTGATTGAAACAAAACCTTTGTCCTCTTGATTCTCAGGTACTACCTTTCTAGGTAGAAACAGTACTTGTTTTTTCTCAAGTTGGTATATATGATTTGAACATTGAGATTGTATTTCCTCAATCTAGACCAAAATATGAGTGCCAATGAGAATTTGAAATAAAATGAATGAAGTGTTTTACAATAGTATCATTAATTAAATCTAATTTTGTTTCCTTAAATGAAATTCATAACATTTTGGAAAACATGCAATTGCAACAGTTTCAACAGTTTATTAGTACTCAGCACATACATATGTGATATGAGTTTACAAATATATATACATATAAATGCCCAGGCTGTGGGTCATGCCATGTTTGAGAAAGTGCAAACATATGTGACAACTTGAACAAATAAACAGGTACAAAAACATGGTGGTAATACATAATATATGCAATTTTGGGCCATCCTTAAAAAATTGTTTGTTTGTCATAACCCGACCCAGGTAAATTTGGGTGGGTAGGTAGGTAGGGATTTTAATTTTTTTAGTTTTTTTTTTCTGAAATTGAACTTAGACATATACCAAACTGAAAGGTAATTATCAAATAAAGCTCCAAGTCTTCTGCCTCATGAAAGGAAATTGGTAAATATTTTTCTGCACCGTCCGTATCACCCCACATGTATTCCTAAGTCTTTTTTTTGTTTAAAGAACATCAAAAATATTATATAATCAACAAAAAATACTTTATCCGAAAATGAGAGTCCGAAAAATTGTACGCATTTTGCACATGAAAATGTGCATATCGTTTGACTACAGAAAATGAAAACAAGTAACCTAGCAAATACGTAATTAATATACTATTTGGTTGACATATTACTTTACAATAGCATAGTTTGTGAGTAAAAAACAACAAAGTAATTATAACATTTTAATTTTAATCAAGAACAGAAAGGTGTTACATCTTCGACATGTAACTAATTATTTAATTATCATCCTTTAATTCAGATCGATAGACGGTAGAAAGTTAGTGATCAGCTTAAAAATAATTTGAGTGTTACGCTTATTTTCATTTGCTTATTTTTTATACAACTTTTGCCATCGGTCATAATATTGCAGGCAGATGACAATTTCAACTGTGTATTCCATTATCTGCGCATGAATTACCCAATATTACCCCATAGCAAACTCAATGTTGATTGGCCAGCTACCATATGCGCTTCAAGACGTTCACGTAAACAAAGAGAAAAAAAACAAAAAAAAAACAATCCGGATTAAAATGGCGGATGTTTTCAATGAAATTTAACGAGATCGTAGCATATTTGCAAATTATATTTTTCTTGAGCCAAATTCGCTATACTTTCGCAAATGGCAAATGACAGCGCGAGCCCTGTAATAGAGAGCATTTATTCCGATAATAACACGTTCGCAATGCTCGTGCTGTCATTTGCCATTTGAGCCATCTGCGCCATTTGAAAAAATATTGAGAATTTGACTCAAGAAAAATCTAAATTGCGATAATTCGAAAATCTAGTAAAATTTCGTTGAAAACATCCGCCATTTTAATCCGGACTGGTTTTCTTCATTTGTATCTTTGTTTCAATGAAAGTATTCGCAATTTGAACAATTTACAAAACCCGGTCTGTAATCGATTAGACATCGCTTGATCTGACCTTATTTTTTATTGAAGTGCACATGGTAGCTGGCCAATCAACATTGAGCTCGCTTTCACATGACATGACGTTGTCGAATGAAACATGAGAAAGGGTTGAGCAATCGGATAATATTGGGTCATTTATGCGCAGATGTTGTATAATTTGAATACACATTTAATATCGCAGCCTGCCTTCAAATAGCGGCCGGTCGCTAGAGATAAACAAATGAAACAAAACGTGACAATACCCGTCAATAAATATTTCTAAGCTGACCACTTTTCATCTTTCTTCCTAATATTTACTGATCTGAATTGAAGAGTGATAATTAAATAATTAGTTATTTGGCGATAATATTAAACATCTCTGCCGATTGCCGAATTAAATTGAACGGTGATAATTAATCAATTTGTTTTTTTACTCCCAAACTATCCTGAACGACAGCAGCGTATTTTAATTAAAGGGATAAGAGAAAAACAGGAGCGGTTTAATTGTATTTAAAGTCTAATTAATCGCATATGCCTATGTCAAATAAATAGGCAACTCAAATAAATACCGGTACGCGTTTTGTTCATTGCTATTCGAGATATCCTTGAAAGAGCATTCAATTAAATGAAGCAAATAACCGGAAAGGATAAAAAGCGGAAAGGCAAAATTAAGTGGAAAGAATTTTCGGCGAGCAAAAAAAATTTTTCTTGGAAAGTGACAAAAAAAATTTCAGTGGGGCCGATTTTAGTGGGTCGGTCGGGTTATGCCAAACAAAATAATTTTTAAGGATGGCCTTAGTGATTTTTGTTTTATTAGGTGTTTGCCAGGTGGCTATTTTTGACACGTTTTAAGATAATTGTAATAAATTTTGCAAGATTGCAAAGAACAGTTTCATTTTGCTCATTCATAAGTAAGTCAAATTTTACACAGTTTCTATTCTAAAATTGACAAAATGCTGTCTATAGAAACAAGGAAAGGTATCTAAAAAGGTTTCATATTTGTGTTCATTTTTATATATACGATAATTTAAAGCCTTAGACGAATTGTAAACTTGAGAGTGCCACGACCGTCTATATTGGTCTTTCAAAGCCTGTTCAACAAGACGTAGCAGGACCTCTTTGGAACCATCAAAGATTTGATTTAACCAGATATAACTAAAACCGCATTCATCCAGGATTGATTTAACAAAATCTAACCACATGTATTCTGAGTGCCTATTAACATAATCAGAATGCATAAATTTATACAACAGTGAAGAGAATTTGTTAGGATCAACATTAATATTATACCAGAAACCAATTACTTGTTTTTTAACCTCCGTTACAATCGGAAATCTACCAAGATCACCATACCACAAAATATGCGGAGTGGAAGTTTTGACATTTAATATGTATTTCAAATAATCAGTATGGACTTTTTCTAGTAAATTTACATCAACATTTCCCCATACTTCACAGCCCTACGTTAAAATAGGTATAATAGTTGCTTCAAACAATTTAATCTGACAATCAATTAATAAATCAAGATTTCTTATTTTCCTCTTCAAACTTAACATTGCCTTTTTTGCTTGCTGACACAGATGTTTCTTTGCAGAAGCAAATTGTCTTTTTTTAGAGAAAATTATTCCTAAATATTTAAAAGAGTCAACAACTTCTATTTGCTTTCCATTGGCTGAGAAAAATCTATTTCTTTTAAATTTATCACCAAAAACCATAATCTTAGTTTTTTCAAAATTTCTCTCAAGTTTCCAGTTGCAGCAATATTGATAAAATGTGTTTAGTACTGAATTTAATTCATCTTCTTCATTGGCAAATAATACAGCATCGTTAGCATACAAATTACAGCTAATCTAAGATACATATCTTAATTTTGATCAGATATATCAACACTGACATTGTTATTAGAAAGTAAGTAATTTTCTACATCATTTAAGTAAAGAAAAAATAGGGCAGGTGAAAGATTTTCACCTTGACGTACATCTCTTGCACATGGAAAATATTCTGAATATGTATTGTTTACAAAAATGCAAGATTTTATACCGTTATACATATTTTTAAGAATATTTAACAAGCTACCGTCAATATTATAACTTAATATTTTTCTGCACAGTCCGACCCTCCAGACTGAATCAAAAGCCTTCTGAAAATCAACAAAACAGCAAAACAACTTTTTCTTTTTACGTTTACAAATTTCAGCCAGAGCATGCAAAACAAAAATATGATCCATCGTTGAATGGCCCTTTCTAAAACCAGCCTGATTTTCGTTTAACAAATTATTTTTATGTCCCCCACTATAGTAGTGGGGGACATATTGTTTTTGCCCTGTCTGTCTGTTGGTCTGTCTGTTGGTCTGTTTGCGCCAACTTTAACATTTTGCAATAACTTTTGCTATATTGAAGATAGCAACTTCATATTTGGCATGCATGTGTATCTCATGGAGCTGCACATTTTGAGTGGTGAAAGGTCAAGGTCAAGGTCATCCTTCAAGGCCAGAGGTCAAATATATATGGCCAAAATCGCTCATTTTATGAATACTTTTGCAATATTGAAGATAGCAACTTGATATTTGGCATGCATGTGTATCTCATGGAGCTGCACATTTTGAGTTGTGAAAGGTCAAGGTCAAGGTCATCCTTCAAGGTCAGAGGTCAAATATATGTGGCCCAAATCGCTTATTTTATAAATACTTTTGCAATATTGAAGATAGCAACTTGATATTTGGCATGCATGTGCATCTCATGGAGCTGCACATTTTGAGTGGTGAAAGGTCAAGGTCAAGGTCATCCTTCAAGGTCAGATGTCAAATATATGTGGCCCAAATCGCTTATTTTATGAATACTTTTGTAATATTGAATATAGCAACTTGATATTTGGCATGCATGTGTATCTCATGGAGCTGCACATTTTGAGTGGTGAAAGGTCAAGGTCATCCTTCACAAGGTCAAGGTCATCCTTCAAAGTCAAACGTCATATAGGGGGACATTGTGTTTCACAAACGCATCTTGTCTTCTAAGTATTTCGTAAGTCTATTATTTAACACAGCTGTAAATAATTTACCTAAGCAACTTAGTAAGTGTTATAGGCCTATAGTTTTGAGGATCTGCAGTATCTCCTTTGTTTTTATAAATTGGTACTATACAACCAATAAGCCATGATTCAGGAATAAATATGCTAAAAAATACCGTTTTAAATAATTTTTGGTAAAAAGGCATAAGTTTATCACAAGAGGCCTTTATATATTCATTACATACATTGTCAAGACCAGTAGCTTTTCCAGATTTCAATCTTTTAACTGCATTGAGAATCTCCTCAGCGGATATATTTTCATTTAGATCATGATCAATAACTACGTTTGGGAAATTTACATTTACTTCCTCGTTTTCGTTACTGATATCGTCACATAAGTTAGATTCTTTAAAATACTCATAAAATAGTGACAAGTTTACGTTGTTTTGCTTTTTTTGTTTATTTAAACTGTTTATATAAGTCCAAAATGCTTTTGGAGATTTACTTTTCATTTGTGTTATATGCTTTCTTATATCTTGTTATAATTTTGAACAGTCTTTCTTATAGTACGTTTGTACGATTTTGAGGCAGAACGCATGTCCAACTTTGTATCATTTTTAACCCAGCTATATTTACGTTTACTAAAATGGTATTTATTTCTAGCTGCTTTACATTCATCATTTATTGGTTTTTATAGCTTTAACTGCCTTTCTTGTACTAGATTTGTTTCGAATAATTCCAAAAGTTTTTTTTAGCAGAATCAACTTAAAGGTATTTTCAACCAAATTCAACACTTTATTCATACTTTGCTGGTTTATCGAAAAATGTTCATCTGTTAAATTATGCAGCGCTTCATCAATTACCGTCATATCAATGTTTTTAACAAAATCTGTTGATTTAGCTTCATTCCATTTACAAATTTTTTCCTTCGAACAAGATTGTTTATCTAAATTTGATAATTCAAAACACAGTCTAAAGACCAAGCTGCGATGAACATCTGACAGTAATGGGCAAAAATTCTCAACAAAAAAGTCTGCAAATAAAGGGAGGGCTCCATAAGACATCACAACATGATCAACAGTGGAAACATCGTCACATGTGAAATGTCCTTCTTTATCTGAAAAAGCTCTACCGTTTAATATAATACACTCGTTTGCTCTACAAAAATCATTTTGTATTCTACAACTATGATTAATGGTTTTATCTTTTGAACAACGAGTAATTGACATATTACACTTAAGCAGTTTATCATAAATATTACTCTCAAAAATATCGCTAGCATCAGTATCAACTATGTCAAAAATATAATTATCAACACCAGATATATCTGCAAGTGTTGAAGTTCTAGCATTAAAATCTCCAAAAAGAATGACATATTTCTTTTGTGTATTATGCTATCAATTTCGGCATAAAAATTTCACATAAGCGTTTGTCACAATATTTAGAATTTTCTGGTGGCATGTAAATAGCACCAAATATAACATCCTCATCTAGAACAGTTGCTTTTTTCGGTAGTTTAAACCATTGTACATATTCACATTCAGTATGAATCTCTTCAAAATGTTCCAATATTGTATCCTTTATAAATGTAGCGATTCCTCCAGATCGTTTACGATCGTTTTGTGATCTGTTTTTTAAGAAAACATGAGTAATTGTTTACATTGATGACATCATTATTGTCACAGAAGGTTTCAAAGCAGGAGAAAATATCAAATTTGTTGATGTTTTCAATAAATTCTGGTATGTAAAGTTTTGATCTGAGTCCGCACACATTTAAACATGAAACTGAAAGACCACCATCGCTTCCCTACAATTTAGTGGAATCGATTTGATTGCTTGATTGACTTGGGATGTGAAAGGTTGGGCGGTTTCCGCTCTGCTGTGGAGTCCTGTGCGGTCCAAGCGAGATGTTTTGTTGCGAGCGCATAGGTTCATGAGGAATCACGACATCATCGGCTTTGATTTCCTTGCCATCAACGAACAATCGGTCAGGCACTAGAACCACCCGTTTCTTCAGATCCCGGAAATATTTGACGAGAGGATAAAGTTCAGGTCTTTTGTGTTTGATTTCTTCCGGGAATTGTTCATTTATGCCAAATTTTGTTCCACGCAGTAAATGTCCAGTTTCCCTATCTTTAAAATATGAGAATTTTGCAATAATGGGTCTGGGAAATTTCCATGATGTATCAGCATTGGTTGGCACACGGTGGACACGTTCAAATTTAATGTCAGTCAGATGCAAACGTGCAGAGAATTCAGACAATTCGTTTTCAGTGTTTTCATACGGTTTTCCATATGCATTTGTGTTTAAAATCTCGTCAATATTTGTAAACACTAAATTGTCCCGCATTTCTCTGCATTTACTGTCAAGGAGCTGGGTTTTTATTTGGCAGTACTGAGATTGGATGTCCATTAGAGATTCCTTTAAGCATTGGTTTTTGGTAGACAAATCATGGATAGTTTTAGAGTGTTCTGCTAGTTGTTTGTTCTGTTCAGATTGATTTTTCTTCACCGTATCATACTCGTCACTGAGGAACTGAGCAGTACTTTCAAGAGCATTTGTATTTTTTTCAACGCTAGTCAATCTGTGATCCATGTCGTACAGTTTTACTTCAATATCTTTGATTGAGATTTCGATGGCATCGAGTTTGTCAAGTTTATGCAGTTTGCTGATGCATTTTTCAATGTTGACAATTTTTTCGAGATTTGTTTGCAGCATGTCAAATTTGTTCATCAGGGTATCAAATTCTGAGCAAGTGAGAGTAACCGTATCATTTTCACGTGCAGCAGAAAGTATTCGCCCAGTATCTAGGTCGAGGTATGAAAGGTCACCCTCAACTGAAGACTCTGACCCGGATGTGCGAGTTTTGGCGCGTTTTGTACCACGTTTAGAGTTTCTTTTGTTCGATGGGGTGCACGAGTTTTCATGCGCATCGGTTGCGCCGTTTGATTTGGAGTTCATTTTTGTGGCTGAAAATGCTAAAAGCTATGGACTTAACAAAGCGATCAAACTTATCTAAGCCACAATGTATAGAAGAAATATTCATAAACGAACTTAAATGTGTTATCAGATGTGACAAAAGATAACAATAATTTACAAGTTCGTCTGGTGCATTTTGGCTCTTATTTGTTGTAAATCTTTTTATTTTTTATTTGAGCGCTTTTTTGATACGTTTTTGATACGTGCGCATTCGTGAGTTCAGTTTGTACATAAACGAAAATAAAAGCACAAATATATAACTAAAAGATTAAATTATCGAACTATAACTATAACTGAACTAATGAATGAACATAGTGGAAATTAACCAATCAACCGGTAAGAATAAGCCCTAAGAAAACAAAAACTCCCCGC
Source organism: Dreissena polymorpha (assembly GCF_020536995.1). Taxonomy (NCBI): domain Eukaryota; kingdom Metazoa; phylum Mollusca; class Bivalvia; order Myida; family Dreissenidae; genus Dreissena; species Dreissena polymorpha. The sequence goes on from NC_068358.1 coordinate 74,125,995, forward strand.
AAGATAATCCCTCGAAATGATTTAAACATCCGTTATACGCATAAATGACTTCGTGCACAGGCAATTATCTCAATGCTACTACACGATTTATCGAAGTTTAAATGTGATCGTATGTGTTCATCGAGTGTAAACAATAAACAATGGCTACTATCGACATTGATTTCACAGGGAACTGTCCAATATAAAATTCGAAAATGAAAACTGCTGGCTATATATTTCAGTCAAGTTAATTTTTTGTTTTATTCAAAACAACTTTATATGTTAATAGATACCTTTTATATTAAAAAACTACGTTTGTTTACTAAATCTAAATGTAAAAATACTGTAAAAAAAAGAAGCCAAAATAAACGTGACTAACCGCACAGCCTGGTTCCCGTCAAATTCAGAATTGGGATTTGTTTGCATGAATAGTGCAATGGTTTTGGAAAGACTGATTGAATAATTCTTTGGAGTAATTTGAATTGGAAGAATAGAATCATTTAAAATTGGAAGAATAGAATCATTTAAATAGATATATTTATGTAAAGTGGTCAAAATGGTAAACATTTAAAATGTTACGTTACTGATAAGTTATAATCATTAAGCACTATCCGCTAAATATGACAAAATGTCTCTGTTAATGTAGTAATTAAGATTTCAATTTCAAATCACAGTTTGTCCCCACATTCAATAAAAATATTACCCCCACTGAACAAGGAATGCAAAAAAGTTATAGCGTAATTTATCAACTTTGCATTTTATGCTTGCATTTAATAGTTGTTATATGAATTGAGAAATAGGTTAACCAGAGTTTAGATATAACTGAATGCTCTTTTCAGACATGGCATAATTTTTCCTATTATTAATCTGGGGATTTAAACTTACAAAAGTTGGTGTAATCAATCATTCTGTTAAATGAGCGCGTTAAAGTTGGCAAAAGTTTTGATATCTGATTATGACACGTCCCTATTGAACTCTAGACTCTGATTAATATCTGATATGTCTAACAGGATATAATAATCTGTAAAAAACTTGAAATTTTGCACCAGCATAAATCTATGGAGCAATATACGTGATAAGGTACGATTTTCAGAGCTGATAATAATCATATATTTTTTTTAATTTTTGAAATTTGTAATTTAAGCATACCTGTTGTGCTAAGGTTGAGGTTTTATGGTTGCCTTATGTAATCCATAGCTACTGTTGAAATGCAGTCGTGATTTTTTCCCTCCAAAAATTTATTAAAATTATAGTCTCGACCTATGAGATTGTTCATGAAAATTAAAAAAAAATCGCGGTGATCCATCCCAGCGTCGTCGCTGAAATGGTTGTAAAAGTTGTTGTTGTAATGAAAACTGAACCAATTGTTTGTTTGTTACCTCAATGACAATCGTCATTAAGTAACAGCACGTGCATAGCTCCGCCTTTTGAATCTGTTGCAAAGAACAGTGGTGGGGTTTAACAGATAATTGAGCAAGTGTTTTACGCAAGCGTAGTACCGATTTGACGTAATTACTCGGCAAAAGCATTGAAACGACAAATACATTTATCTAGGATTTTGTGAGAAATACAGATTATTTCCGATTGACAAACTTCCTGTACAGTTCCTTACAATGGGGTACGCGTGTGTTTATGAAATTCCTGAACACATTTATCGTTAATAATGCCACAGTATTTATGTTTGATTATTACTTATTATCAATTGCAAGGTTGTAACTACTATAATAGTGGGTTTGTTCAATATAATTAAAATGTTAAACAATATAGTTGCATCACAAAATCCGATAATAAATTTGATTGGGTCGCAATTTTACTGACGCTGACTTTCCATTTGTTTTGTAATTTTAACCCGACTTATGAAGTGCACATACACAAAATGTCCAATATTTTCAAACCATTTTTTATACCTTCAACGTTTGAGCGGGTAGACGTATGATGGTAGTTGACTAGTTGTTAATTATAATACCCCCACAAACAAAGTTTAGGGGGGTATATAGGAGTGAACTTGTCGGTCTGTCTTTCGGTCCGTATTAAGTGTCCGCTCTCTAATTCAAGTAGTTTTTATCCGATCTTCACCAAACTTGGTAAGAAGTTGTATCTACATGATGTCTAGGCCAAGTTCGAACATGGGCTTTGCCGGGTCAAAAACTAGGTCACCGGGTCACTTGCGTTTTTAACATTCAGCATGTTGTCCGCTCTCTAATTCAAGTAAGTTTTCATCCGATCTTCACCAAACTTGGTCAGAAGTTGTATCTAGACGATCATAAGGCAGATTTCAAACATGGGCCTTGGATTGTCAAAAACTAGGTCATGGGGTCACTTAGTGCGTTTTAAACATTCAGCATGTTGTCCGCTCTCTAATTCAAGTAGTTTTCATGCGATCTTCACCAAACTTGGTCAGAAGTTTTATCTAGATGATCTGAAGGTCAAGTTCGAACATGGGCCATGCCAGATCAAAAACTAGGTCACAGGGTCACTTAGTACGTTTTACACATTGAGCATGGTGTCCGCTCTCTATTTCAAGTAAATTAAATCCGATCTTCACCACACTTGGTCAGAAGTTGTAACCAGACGATGTGTAGGTCAAGTTCGAACATGGGCCATGCCGGGTCAAAAACTAGGTCACAGGGGTCACTTAGTGTGTACAAAACCTCACCATGTTGTCCGCTCTCTAATTCAAGTAGTTTTTATCCAATCTTCACCAAAATTGGTCAGAAGTTGTATCTTGATAATGTCAAGGGCAAGTTTGAATATTGGTCATGCCGGGTCAAAAACAAGGTCACAGGGTCACTTAGTGCGGTTTAAACATCACAATGTTGTCCGCTCTCTAATTCAAGTAGTTTTCATCCAATCTTCACCAAACTTGGTCAGAAGTTGTATCTAGATGATGTCTAGGTCAAGTTTGAATATGGGTCATGCCGAGTCAAAAACTAGGTCACGGGGTATCTTAGTGCGTTTTAAACCTCACCATGTTGTCCAATCATCACCAAACTTGGTCACAAGTTTTATCTAAATGATCTCTAGGACAAGTTTGAACATGGGCCATTCCGGGCCTAAAATTAGGTCACGGGGTCACTTAGTGCGTTTTTTAACATTTAGCATGGTGTCTGCTCTTGAATTCAAGTAGTTTACATCCGATCTTCACCAAACTTGGTCAGAAGTTTTATGGAGATGATCTTAAGGCCAAGTTAGAACATGGGCCTTTCTGGGTCAAAAACTAGGTCAAGGAGTCACTTAGTGCGTTTTAAAAATTGAGCATGGTGTCCGCTGTTTTTTGTGAAGACGACATGCAAAATATTATGTGTCAATGCGGCATGTGGGGGTATTCGTCACGTCTGTGACAAAGCTCTAGTTAACATCTAGAGGTAAACTATAGTTTAAACTTTTATAAAACTTGATCAGAAACATTGTCCTAATGATATCTTAGGCGTACATGAAAAAGGGTAATGTGAGGTAAGAAATAGGGTAAGAACTAGGTCATTGGGTCAAGTTGAATAAAAGATTGTGGACAGTCTAGAAGTCACATTTTTTTAAGTCTGCATAATTATTGTCTTGACAGATTTTTTTAAAGTTGTGCTTAGAGACAGGGAAGTTATCCTCAAATGGCTTAAGAAAAAGCATGTGACTACTCCAGCAAGTCACATCTTTGGCCTTATCAATATGAAACATTTATCTCAATACCTTATTAAACTATTTTATCTGCTCTTTTGAAATTATCGTGGCTGGTGGAGCAGATTTAGCTTTAAAAAGGCTTTATTGGACTTTTTTTACAATTTTATTTATTTTATACCAGTTTAATGGTGTTTGTACCCATTTTTTCGCCAAATGTATATTGCTAATGTTTGCTTTGAAAAGCTTTGAAATTCTAAACCCTAGACATCTTCATTCCCAAAAAACTTATACCATTAATTTTTATAGATCATTGACAATTTATTTCTGACTACAAGGCCTGAATTCCACTGCTCTAATTTGAACTTCAATGCAGGAATTCTAAAGGCAAACTATGGACATTTCAATTTGAAAAGTGTTTATCATTCAGCGTTTGGAATCCATACAATTTTCTTGTGAAACAGAATATTTACCTTCATGATTATTTTGTGTTTATTTTGGTCAAATGAAAGCACCATTTATTGTGTGTGATTGATAAAAGTTTGCTTATTGTGATCAATAGGGTAGATAAAGTGCTTAACCAATTACGAAACTTGCAAACATATTTAAGTATTGATCCTGAAATGTTTAAAATTGAAATCATCACCACAGGTTTAGGTTGTTAAGTGATAATTGAAGGTTGGATACCGTATTTGTGATCTACCTGTTGTAAGTTCAAGTTGAATTTTAGAAATAAATCAGTGAGATACGTAAACAATTTTCCATGTTTTATTTTGATATTTACTTTAAGTAATGTGAAAAAGAAAACAACCCACTTCAACAATTTTTGTTGCCCAATTGTGAAATGTACCAGTAGCATACTAATTGGGAAAAAATTAGCACGAAAAACCCTCAAATTGGGAAAATTGTCATAGTGAAATCTTCAGATTGGGAACTTAAGGTATTTTTAATTGCTTGGTATAAATTGCTCAAACCAATACAAATATTTATTTATATGCATTTTATTTGTTAACTTGCAGATAATGCACTTTTGGAACGAAATTGATGAAATTTCCTTCCATTTTGGAATTTTTTGGACAGCTTTTGGGAATTTTTAGTTTTTCCTCATATTTGGGAAGTTCCTCTTATGGGTACTTTATGAAGACAGGGTGCAGAATCAACGGAGTTTGCAGAGGTTTACACACAGGCTGGACAAAATAAAAGCACAACATTAAGAACTTTATTTTTCCAAATATCTCAAGCTATTGAAAAATGTTTGCAAAAATCTTAAGTGCATAAAAGACAGTTTTTTGTGCAGTATATGCCAGTATCTTAAGATTTTAGAATACATTATTAAATACGCCTGAAATTGGTGCCAAAATTTCACATTGTGTGCAGCATAATTTTGTAGATGAATGCTGTACACATAGAATTTTTGCCTTAGAACACAGGCTTATTAAATTAAGTCATTCTGATGTTTTTCACAATGCCATAGCCCGTATAAAAAACGGTCTTTTATGCACTAGTTGAAATTGTTCAGAAAAATTGTTTTAAAAATTCATTTTAAAAAAGCACCACTTCCTGGTGCATTTACATCCATTAACATTCATTTGTGAAAGTCATGTGATCTTGCAACCTGAAGAAGGAAAACAATTGCTGCACTTGGCTTTTAAATTTGTGTTTTTTATATGTCCCCCACTATAGTAGTGGGGGACATATTGTTTTTGCCCTGTCTGTTGGTCTGTTGGTCTGTTGGTTTGTTTGCGCCAACTTTAACATTTTGCAATAACTTTTGCTATATTGAAGATAGCAACTTCATATTTGGCATGCATGTGTATCTCATGAAGCTGCACATTTTGAGTGGTGAAAGGTCAAGGTCAAGGTCATCCTTCAAGGTCAGAGGTCAAATATATGTGGCCAAAATCGCTCATTTTATGATTACTTTTGCAATATTGAAGATAGCAACTTGATATTTGGCATGCATGTGTATCTCATGGAGCTGCACATTTTGAGTGGTGAAAGGTCAAGGTCATCCTTCAAGGTCAGAGGTCAAATATATGTGGCCCAAATCGCTTATTTTATAAATACTTTTGCAATATTGAAGATAGCAACTTGATATTTGGCATGCATGTGCATCTCATGGAGCTGCACATTTTGAGTGGTGAAAGGTCAAGGTCAAGATCATCCTTCAAGGTCAGAGGTCAAATATATGTGGCCCAAATCGCTTATTTTATGAATACTTTTGCAATATTGAAGATAGCAACTTGATATTTGGCATGCATGTGTATCTCATGGAGCTGCACATTTTGAGTGGTGAAAGGTCAAGGTCAAGGTCATCCTTCACAAGGTCAAGGTCATCCTTCAAGGTCAAACGTCATATAGGGGGACATTGTGTTTCACAAACACATCTTGTTTTAATTGTTTGTTCAGTATATATTCTGATAGTTAAAGGAATTAGGTTTTATATTCAACAAACATGAAGATAAATATTTAAATATTTGTTTTGTAAGAAAAATTAGAAGGGCTAAAAACTAAGTGTCTTTCACATGCTTAAATCAATAGAGAATTATTGTTTCAAATTGAATGTACATCTTATAGCATTTAAGTCAGACAAGTGTGCCTTTTTGCTTAAAGTTTCCATGCCCCAGGGGTCAAGACATTTATAAAAAACTTAGTAAATATGGATGAACTTCAAAATATCATTTTATGAAAGTAAATGGGTCACGAGATTCAAATTTGGTGTGAAACTTAGTATAATATTCCACTCCTTAGTTTTCAAGTAATGCGCATTGGGTCGAAATAACCACGCCCTGGCATCATGTAATTTATATAGACTCACAGGAGTTTGATATTTCTTGTGCGACATTGTATTTTTGTGCTCTTCTAAGGTTGTTTAAATCATACCCATGGAGTCATAATTCGCTCCAATCTAGGGGTTGTTTTTATTAACCAGGTTTTCCGAAGGAAAAAACTGGTTATTAGATTGGCGAATGCGGGCGGGCGGGCTGGCTGGCTGGCGGGCTGGCTGGCTGGCGGGCTGGCGGGCTGGCGGAATAAGCTTGTCCGGGCCATAACTATGTCGTTCATTGTCAGATTTTAAAATCATTTGGCACATTTGTTCACCATCATTGGACGGTGTGTCGCGCGAAATAATTACGTCGATATCTCCAAGGTCAAGGTCACACTTTGAGTTCAAAGGTCAAAAATGGCCATAAATGAGCTTGTCCGAGCCATAACTATGTCGTTCATCGTCAGATTTTAAAATCATTTGGCACATTTGTTCACCATCATTGGACGGTGTGTCGCGCGAAATAATTACGTCGATATCTCCAAGGTCAAGGTCACACTTTGAGTTCAAAGGTCAAAAATGGCCATAAATGAGCTTGTCCTGGCCATAACTATGTCATTCATTGTGAGATTTTAAAATCATTTGGCACATTTGTTCACCATCATGGGACGGTGTGTCCCACGAAAGAATCACGTCAATATCTCCAATGTCAAGGTCGCCACGACTAAAAATAGATTTAAAAAAAAAAAAAAACTTACAAAGGGGGTTAATTTTTTTTGGTCATTTCAAAAGTTCAGTTTGAGTTTTCTCCCTTTATCAGATTTTTTTTTCACAATGAAAACCTGGTTTTGTGACAATTTTGTCCCTTGTTGCAGTTTTCAAAGTACGAACACTAATCTGGCTTGCATTATTTGTTATAATGTGAGTTTTGCATGTGGAATTGTTATTGTCAATACAGGTAGGGTGTTTAATTAGAGGGGGGGGGGGGGGACAATAGTCTTCACTACTGTGAAGTCCTCAGTTTTCACATTTTGCAGTTATTTCAGGTGATTCTCATGGTTGTCATGGTTTTGTTTGCCCCTGTTTCAGAGAGGAGTTGGCTACGTTGATGAGGTTCCCACTCGTGAGAACGGAGAGATGTTCTACAGTCCAGAGCGTGTGTCCATGAACTCTCTGAAAGGAGGTGGCAATGTGCAGGATTCCATGCTCTCCTTGTTCCCTGATGATGACAGCGGCTTCAAGTAGGCCCGGGAATTTAACCCTTTACCTAATACACATTGTGACTCGTTTATAGTCCCTTAGAGAATCAAATTAAATAAAAAAAACTTTCTTGATAGATGGAGGTTTTGAAGGATTTATTTTGAAACCTTAGCAGTGTTTTTTTCACCTTTAGGGGAATGGTTGCGGGGCCTGTCCATAGGGGAGAAAGCACTGTTTTTTAGGAAAAGGGGAAAAGTAAAAATTCACTCTTTTATTATGTATTGATATTTATTATATGAATACACATGTACAAATGTATGTATTCAACGTTTTTCCTCTATATAAAGTTAGTACCGTAAATTGGCACCATTCCCTATACAACCATTTTTCCCAATTTCAAAATGAAAATTCCTAATTTAAATAAAAAAATTCCCAATTTGCAGGAAAAAGAAATTGGATATATTTACTTTTTAGCTCGACTATTATTTATGAAATATATATAGTGGAGCTATCCTACTCACCCCGGCGTCGGCGTTCGCGTGAACGTGCAAATGTTAAAGTTTGCGTACTACCCCAAATATTTCCTATGTCCCTTGACATATTGCTTTCATATTTTGCATACTTCTTAACCAACATGACCCCAACCTATAAACAAGAGCAGACAACTGTATCAAGCATTTTGTAAGAATTAGGGCCATTTTTAATCAGGTTTTCCGAAGGAAAAGACTGGTTATTAGATTGGCGAATGTGGGCTGGCTGGCTGGCTGGCTGGCTGGCTGGCGGGCTAGCGGGCGGGCGGAACAAGCTTGTCCGGGCCATAACTATGTCGTTCATTGTCAGATTTTAAAATCATTTGGCACATTTGTTCACCATCATGGGACGGTGTGTCGCACGAAAGAATCACGTCAATATCTCCAATGTCAAGGTCGCCACGACTAAAAATAGATTTTTATTAAAAACAAACTTACAAAGGGGGTTAATTTTGTTTGTTCATTTCAAAAGTTCAGTTTGAGTTTTCTCCCTTTATCAGATTTTTTTTTCACAATGAAAACCTGGTTTTGTGACAATTTTGTCCCTTGTTCCACTTAGAATATGCATATTATTGATAACTCTACGTTAAAGTTTGCGTACCACCTCAAATATTTTCAATGTCCCTTGACATATTGCTTTTATATTTTGCATACTTCCTTACCAACATGACCCCAACCTATAAACAAGAGCAGACAACCCTATCAAGCATTTTGTAAGAATTATGGCCCTTTTTTCACTTAGATTTTCTATGTTAAAGTTTGCGTACCACCTCAAATATTTTCTATGTCCCTTGAGAAATTGCTTTTATATTTTGCATACTTCTTTACCAACATGACCCCAACATATAAACAAGAGCAGACAACTGTATCAAGCATTTTGTAAGAATTATGGCCCTTTTTTGTCTTTGTAACTTTGAATATTTTGTTAAATTTTGTGTTTAGATCCACTTTACTTCTTAAGTATTAAGGCTATTGCTTTCAAACTTCAAATACTTTCTTACTATCATGATATTACTGTACCTGGCAAGTTGAATTTGACCTTGACCTTTGAATGACCTTGACTCAAGGTCAAATTAATAAATTTTGCTTAAATTGCCATAACTTCTTTATTTAAGATCAGATTTGATTCATACTTTGACAAAACAACACTTACCTGACATACCACAATGGACTCAACTCAAACTATCCCCCATGCCCCACCCCAGAATCTCCCCCCCCCCCCCAAAAAAAAAAAACAAATAATAAAATAAATCTTTTTTTTCTTTTTTTTTGAAAGATCATCTATTAAATGACCATACACCCACATTAAACACCCCTCTCCATGATGGCTTACGTTAAACTGTAAAGCACTCGAATAGTCGAGTGCGCTGTCCTCTGACAGCTCTTGTGTGTTTTACAGCGAAAATCGAGTAAAACATAAATCCGTGCTTGCTAACCAATAGGGGAAGTAACCGCAGCAAGTGTTAACGACGATATATTGAGTGGTTCCCGTTGTCTGAATACTCCTGTAATCGATATGGGGAACCTTTATCAAAACGCAACACATTTTCGCGAATTACCAGCAATGATAGGGTCGCATAATTCGAAGTATTAATGCAAGAAAATAAACAAAAAAGGCGGTCGATAAGTGCAGCCCTTAAACTAGGTACGGCTTCACAGGTGCAGATTCACATCCGTGTACTCAAACATCACAAGTACTAGATATTACTTTAAATGATATTCCCGAAGTTGCAAGCAGCGCACCCTTGTCAGAGAGTCAGGCATATGTTGTCGTTCAGATGCTTCGATGGTTGAGTCTATTGACCCAGTTCGGTCTGAAGCCGTTCTCACTACAGTTTTTGAGGTCATGAGTGTTGATTCAGAACCTCAGTCTGAAGCCAATTGATGTCACATAACATGCACAATCCTTGATTGTTCAGATGTTTTTAAATGTCTATTGAACATGATATTAGATACAATTCTGATATAAAAGGTGTTAATCATTGCCTAATAGCAGCGTTTACTTTTGATTTCTAAATTCCATGTATGAATTCAAATAGAAATGTCATATTTGACTGGGTTGCAAATGCAAGTATTTTATTCTGTCCATATATTATTCTTCAATGAAAAATATAAAATCACACAGTTGTTTAAGTTTAGTATATTCTTTATTAATAAATTTCCATTTTGATGAAAACAACGCTAATTTACCAATTCCACCGGTACCGGCACCAGTCCCAAAGTGGTGAGGAAAAACGCTGTGTATGAATGTAATATTCACAGCTGAATGTCTCTGTCCTTTTTCTTAAATATATATCATGATTTTTTCAACATAGTTTCAGACAGTTCAGCCGTCATGCACAGTCTCAGATTTTCTAGCCATTTTGAGTCTAATTGGGATATTTTAAATCGATAAAATGGCAAATTTGAGCATTATTTATCAATTAAACGGACCAAATTTGAATGTTTTTATCAACAAATATTGACACAATATAGATTCACCAGGCCTTTTCCTGGCCATTTTGGGAAAAAAATGCAATTAATGTGAAAAGCCCACTGATTTGGGAGAAACTTATAAAATTTTGTAAGTTGTTTATGAAATTAACTTGAGATATATTTATTATAAGACAGTTCTTTAAAAAAAAAAAAAAATAAATAAATTTTTTTTACTTCTGGAGGGGATTTTTCTACAAAATTGGGAAAAAATATATACTCTTTCTTAAGGGGAATGGGGCCGAATATTGGCCCCGAAAATGCCATAAAGAAAAAACACTGCTTTGATACTGATGAACATCAAACATCATAAAACCTTAACAGACTGCTAATTACTGGTTTTATGTTGTTCGCATACTGCCATTTTCACAGTGCTTCTGAACGAGAAAGGGTTAATCTGTTTAATGCATTGTTTACGTTAACTGACCACTTGATAGTTTATTTCTTATAGTGAATTATGAGGGAAATTAAGTAAGCAATTTCTGTACATATGGGTTAATTTTTGCAATATTGCGTAATCTGATTTCTTTACGATTTTAATATATTCATTTTAATATTCATTTCATTTGGTTGAAAAAAAAGACAAATGCAATTTTTAATAGGCATAATCATATTAATTATCTTTGTTTCTAGATTTAATATTTAAATCTCATTTATCCCTTGCTTGTTGCTATTTTGAGAAGTTTATACACTTTCGGTCAGTTGGTAGTATTTTATGTGTCAATTCTTCTTTTTAGGCATTTTTTTCTGACCTGCTCATATTTGTTTCAGTTCCACGTTGAGATCCCGAAGCAGGTCGGGCCTGTATTTGTCAGACGATTACAACAACTTGTCTCCGAGAATGAATCGCTCGCGTTCTATGTCGCGTCTGCACCTGAACGCCTCACAGGAACTTGACCCTGGTCTGACAAGTTCCCTAAGGGCGCGACCCTTTGAATTGTCCCTTAGACATCTGAAAGACAATCTTGACGACAGCGAGAACAGACGCGTTGTCCTCGTGCACAAATTGAAGGAGGCTCAGGAAACTTTAGAAGTATGCTGGTGATTGAACATCGTCTTCTTTTTGTGCACTTCATTAATAATTATTATTGTAATACTAATAGAATCTTAATTGCTATAGTTTGATGAGAGAGCTGTTAGATAAAAACATTTGTAAAAAGATATTGTCAAAACATATAAAAGACAAAAAAGTAAAATGGCTCGACAGATTTTTTTAAATTATTGATTTTGTCAACTTATTTCTAAATATAAATTTTAATAAAATATTCATTAAAAAATGTGTGGAATTCATCTATGATTTATTATTAAAATCACCAGATTCAGATTTCATATGGGTATTTGTTTTCCAAAAATGGAAAGCTTTAAAAGAAGGTATGTAAGAATACAATCGTTCAAAAGTATGGTGATTTCAACATGACTTCAAAATTTTAATATTCTATTGCATAAGGGAATTTTCTTGTGTGATGTTTTCAGTTACAAAATGACCGTCTTAACAGAATAGAAGGTACTGCCAAAACCAACTCTGTGCTAGTGGATGATCTCAAATACAAGGAGAAGGTATTTCTTTTAATCCACCATTGCCATATCACTTTACATGTGGAACACAGATTTGACATATTAAAACAAATTAAAGTTATTATTTCAATTATATATAGATGTATGGTAGAGAGCATGGTAAGTGCCATACAAGTATTGAATATTGCCTGCTGTTTAGAGGTAGATATACGACAATTAAAGCGATGCACAATATGATACTCAATAATTTAAAACGGCAAGCGACAATTTAAGACCAATACAACATTTGAACATTTGATTGTTGCATTTTTGGGCTTATATATAAGTTTCCAAGAAAAGTTTCATAAAAAATATAGTGTCTTTTCAAGTTTTTAAACTGCTATTTCTTGTAAATTGAATGCTATTGTATTACATGCTCATTCTTCTATATTTAATGTCAGTATATGGTAATTCTTATACAAAACTTAATGTTAACTAATGCCTTTGCTCTTTGCAATTTTTAAAAGTCAAAACCTTTTAACAGCATTTTTATATAGAAATAAACAAACTGATATTCTGTGTTTAGGAATATAGGGACAAGTTAGATCAACTAAGCAAATCAGAGACAGACAAGAGCTACCTGCAGATGGAGAACACACGTCTAAGAGAGGAGATGCAAAACAGGTATTGGGGGAGGACTCATGTCATTTGTTACATGCCCGTGGGTGGTATTCACAAATGTTATTAGTTAAAACAAGAATTAAATTTGTAAAATTCCTAAAGTATCTGGCTAGTTGGTGAGTAGTATTTATAGGAAAAAAATGTATGAAATCAAAATACTGCTGAAATAATAAATTTTTTTTTTCAATTTTACATGCAAAAAATGTTTATTGCAAAGAATGTTTTTTTTATCAATTTTCCCATTAGTAAAACTCAAGATTGCAATGGTTTGTGAATACCTGCTCTGTTGGGATTCCTTTAAGGATTTATTCCATGCCTCCACTTTGTATGATCCCCCTTCTTCACATTGGTGAAAGTGTTTTTATATATTAGCTTTTACCATTTATAAGACTGAACAAATGCACGTTTTGAGTTCAAATTCAAATTGGCTGTACCATTTTGCAGATGTTCTAGTCTGTGTTTATTTTATTCTCCTTACTAAAATTTTAGCATATTAATTTGTTCATTATTTTTATTCATTTAATAATCTTTATTTGATTATTTATTTGTGCAATGTAATACAATTTTTGTGTATTTTAAGCTTTCACACATCTAAATGAGTGTCTTCTTGTTTGAGGTTGTATTTTTCACAACATTTCACTATTTGTTTTTTCTCATTTCCATTATATAGGTACACAATAAGCTGGACCACCACAATTTTAAGTTTTTGTCCGTGTTCATTATAGATTAGTTTTGGATCTCCATATTTGTGGAAAACCCTTTTGCATCCAGAAGTACACACAAGGCTGACCTAGTTGATGTATCAATGGTAGTTTCATTCAAATAACTAAAGTTTACATAGAACATGATTTTGAAAGGATTCTAACTAGATGGGGTAGGTTTGTACCCATAATTTTGCTGTTTATTCCGAAATACATCTATTTTGCAGTAGACATCTATTGGGCAGTAGACATCTATTGGGCAGTAGACATCTATTGGATAGTTGCCGTCTATTGGGCAGTAGACATCAATTGGGCAGTGTACATCTATTGGGCAGTAGACATCTATTGGCAGTAGACATCTATGTGCAGTAGACATCTATTGGGCAGTAGACATCTATTGGCAGTAGACATCTATTGGCAGTAGACATCTATTGGGCAGTAGACATCTCTTGGGCAGTAGACATCTCTTGGGCAGTAGACATCTCTTGGGCAGTAGACATCTATTGGGCAGTAGACATCTATTGGGCAGTAGACATCTATTGAGCAGTAGACATCTATTGGCAGTAGACATCTATTGGCAGTAGACATCTATTGGGCAGTAGACATCTCTTGGGCAGTAGACATCTCTTGGGCAGTAGACATCTATTGGCAGTAGACATCTATTGGGCAGTGGCCATCTATTGGGCAGTAGACATATTTTGGGCAATAGACATCAATTGGGCAGTAGACATCTATTGGACAGTAGACATCTATTGGACAGTAGACCTCTTTTGGGCAGAAGACATCTATTGGACAGTAGACATCTATTGGACCGTAAACATATATTGGGCAGTAGACATCTATTGGGCCGTAGACATATATTGGGCAGTAGACATCTATTGGGCAGTAGACATCTATTGGACAGTGGCCATCAGGGTCTTCCCCAGGCCATTTAAGCGCCCCTTGCCGGGGCGCTTGAATTTCGAAATCAGAGTCCCCTGGGCGCTTGAAATTTTCCGATCAGTGTATTCTTCAGTAAAAGAAAGTGGACATTGTCCAAAAAAATCAAGGTTTCCCTATCAGTGTATCAATATTCCCTGTTTTAAAAGAGCACTCGGTACCTACTTTCACAAGTAATCGCCATAAACACCACATGGGGTAATGGATAATCCACTGATAAGAGAATAGCATGACGCGCGTATCGATTATTCTAGCCACATTACACGGTCATTTAAATGCTGACAAGGATGTATCTGGTAACTTTCCAGTCGTCAAACTGTGAAGTTCATTGTCCAATCGGTTACGCGAATGCTTATGAGGGCGGGGTTAACTATCAACCATTATTTTTGATTGACGTCGGGCATGAAGTAAGAGTTTATTGCAGCTTGATTAGCAAGAAGTTGTACCATTTGAGTAATATAAAACCGGTATTTAGTACAGTACAGAACATTAAAGACGGTTTCGGGCATCATCATCACACCTTTTTACTGTAAACAAGTGTTACCTATGACTCATAATTAATACGAGAAATTAATTGCAAGTGGTAAACAATTAATTATTATAGCGAGTAAGTTGTGCAAATGACTCCCGGTTACAATTATGTGATAACAATTTATTTAATTCCAGTACATGTATATTTCAACATGTCCATTTATAGAACTGATTCACCTCGTTTTTCTGACATTTATTCGACACGTTATGCGCTTTAACAAATTGTCGTTGAATTAATTACGCACACTTGTAAATGTTTCGTCCGATAATCGATAGTTAGAAGACTGATGATGGCAACCGGCCGTGATCCTCGTGGACAACGTGAATTTCATGCATAATTCCGTCAAAACATTTATTCGACTCGTAAAGTGTGTAAACAAATTATCGTTGAATTTATAACGCAACGGTTAATATTTGTTGAAATCTCAAATGGGAATAATTAAATTTGTAATCCGAAACCGTAAGTTGATGTTAACGCGTTTTTAATCCGAAACACACTTCCGAATGTAAATGTTACCGCAACGTTACATATTTTTGCTTTTTATTTTGTGTTGAATCTTTTTCTCAATTAAAAAGAGCGCGAAAATTATGCAGCATGTACAACGTCGCGTCTATTGCATACAAATGGCGTGTATTGAGCGTTTTAACAAGCACACGACAGGTCAGGGGATTGACGCATATTCAGAGGCAATATTTCATCAAATCTATAAATAGTAACTTAAAAAATGGCAAGGTTTGTGTTAAAGAAATAATTGAAAGCTTTTGTCGTAAATATTTACCAGAAAGAGATTGATAAAAACGGAATAAACGGGATTATCGGGTAATAAATAGAAACTTGAAAAATAGTAAGTATACAGTAATAGAGTCGGGTTGAAACGAATGTATTGGGGAATCGTTCGAGTCGGGATTTTACTATCTGTGCGGAAAAGTTTTAAAACAATTAAACAATATAAAAAAATATATTTTTAAATGACTGGGGGATTTTTTTTAAGAGTCATAGTGCACTAAATGACGTCTTTTGATGCTGTTTTTCTTTGAGTTATAACGCACCACAGAACGTGAATTGACACGTTAAATTTAAAAAAAAATCCATAGACATCTATTGGGCAGTAGACATCTATTGGGCAGTAGACATCTATTGGGCAGTAGACATCTATTGGGCAGTGGACATCTATTGGGCAGTAGACATCTATTGGGCAGTGTACATCTATTGGACAGTAGACATCTATTGGGCAGTAGACATCTATTGGGCAGTAGACATCTATTGGGGAGACAACATCTATTGGGCAGTAGACATCTATTGGGCAGTAGACATCTATTGGACAGTAGACATCTATTGGGCAGTAGACATCTATTGGGCCATAGACATCTATTGGGCAGTAGACATCTATTGGACAGTATACATCTATTGGCAGTAGACATCTATTGGGCAGTAGACATCTTTTGGACAGTGGACATCTATTGGGCAGTAGACATCTATTGGGCAGTGTACATCTATTGGACAGTAGACATCTATTGTGCCGTAGACATCTATTGGGCAGTAGACATCGATTGGAAAGAAAACATCTATTGGCAGTAGACATCTATTGGGCAGTAGACATCTATTGGACAGTGGACATCTATTGGGCAGTAGACATCTATTTGGCAGTGTACATCTATTGGACAGTATACATCTATTGGGCAGTAGACATCTATTGGGCAGTAGACATCTATTGGGCAGTAGACATCTATTGGACAGTAGACATCTATTGGGCAGTAGACATCTATTGGGCCATAGACATCTATTGGACAGTATACATCTATTGGCAGTAGACATCTATTGGGCAGTAGACATCTTTTGGACAGTGGACATCTATTGGGCAGTAGACATCTATTGGGCAGTGTACATCTATTGGACAGTAGACATCTATTGTGCCGTAGACATCTATTGGGCAGTAGACATCGATTGGAAAGAAAACATCTATTGGCAGTAGACATCTATTGGGCAGTAGACATCTATTGGACAGTGGACATCTATTGGGCAGTAGACATCTATTTGGCAGTGTACATCTATTGGACAGTAGACATCTATTGGGCAGTAGACATCTATTGGGCAGTAGACATCTATTGGGCAGTAGACATCTATTGGACAGTAGACATCTATTGGGCAGTAGACATCTAATGGGCAGTAGACATCTATTGGACAGTAGACATATATTGGGCAGTAGACATCTATTGGGCAGTAGACATCTTTTGGGCAATAGACATATATTGGGCACTAGGGCTGCAACGAATTCAAAAAATTTGTTCGGATCCAAATCTGAATCCAAACATGGTTTCTTAGAGTTTTTCTGATCTGGATTCCTCAGATAAGAGAAAATGAGAATTTTCTTTCTAAATTAAAGAAATCAATGTTTTGGAAGTATAATTTGACAACAAAACATTAAACATTTATTAACAAAAAACATAACAATCTTCTCGTTTAACATTGTAGCAATGTCAAAATAAAACGAAACCTTAACACTTATTCACTTAATAGTTTGCTTGTTAACATACACTTTTCACTGTTCATACAGTTTGATGTTTGTTTTCACAAATATTAATATATCTACATTGTCTGGAGCCAGGCAAGCCCTATGAGCACGGACGAGGTCTCCTGCTGTGGAGAAGATTCTCTCACTGGGCGCTGAGGTTTCTTGCATCACAAGATAGCATTTAAACTAAGTATATGATGAAAGATGCTTTCAAGACATTACATGATGCAGGAACACAATTTGACAGGTCGTGAAATTATGCAAAATTTACCTGAATAGCATTCCAGCCACACTGGATCCACTACCATTGTTTTTAATACAATTCAGAAAGACAATAAGGATTGAAAACTTCCTAATTGCCATTAGGAATTGCATTTGTATTGTGTAAATCCTCCATGATTTCTAATTAGTTTTGCTTTCGGGGCTCATAACGGAATGTCCAATGACACTCTTATACCATAAAAGCCAAAGTATCTCAAATGATTTGCTATTTGACTGTCACACATCAATAAATATTGACTATTATAGGTATCTTTTATCTTTTAAACAGAACCAGTCTTTATAAAAAATGATTCTCGTGAAAATATCGCTAGGTTATATAAAACTATGAAAATAAATATTCGGAACCAAAATTTCCAGGGGTGGATCCGTACCCGTGAAGTTGGATCCGATATCATCGGATATTTCGGGTACCTGTTGCAGCCCTATTGGGCAGTAGACATCTATTGGGAAGTACACATCTATTGGGCAGTGGACATCTATTAGACAGAAGACATCTATTGGGCAGTAGACGTCTATTGGGCAGTAGACGTATATTCTGCTTTAGACATCTATTGGGCAGTGGTATCTATTGGGCAATAGACATCTATTGGGCAGTAGACATCTATAGGGCAGACAACATCTATTGGGCAATAAACATTTATTGGGCAGTGGAAATCTTTTGGACAGTACACATCTATTGGGCAGTGGACATCTATTGGGCAGTAGACATCTTTTGGGCAGTAATAATCTATTGGACAGAAGACATCTATATGGCAGTAGACATCTATTGAGCAGAAGACATCTATTTGGCAGTAGACATCTGTTGGGCAGTAGACATCAATTGGCAGTAGACATCTATTGGGCAGTAGACATCTATTGGCAGTAGACATCTATTAGGCAGTAGACATCTATATGGCAGTGGACATCTATTTGGCAGCAGACATCTTTTGGGCAGCAGACATTTATTGGGCAGTAGACATCTATTGGGCAGTAGACATCTATTGGGCAGACAACATAATAAGGGCAGTAGACATCTATTGGCAGTAGACATCTATTGGGCAGTAGGCATCTATTGGCAGTAGACATCTATATGGCAGTGGACATCTATTTGGCAGCAGACATCTATTGGGCAGTAGACATTTATTGGGCAGTAGACATCTATTGGGCAGATGACATCTATTGGGCAGACGACATCTATTTGGCAGTAGACATCTATTGGGCAGTTGACATCTATTGGCAGTAAACATCTGTTGGGCAGTAGACATCTATTAGGCAGTAGACATCTATATGGCAGTGGACATCTATTTGGCAGCAGACATCTTTTGGGCAGTGGACATTTATTGGGGAGTAGACATCTATTTGGCAGAAGACATCTATTTGGCAGTAGACATCTATAGGGAAGTAGACACCTATAGGGCAGAAGACATATATTTGACAGTAGACGTCTATTTGGCAGTAGACATCTATTCGGCAGTAGACATCTTTTGGGCAGAAGACATATATTTGGCAGTAGACATCTATTGGGCAGTAGACACCTATTGGGCAGAAGACATCTATTTGGTAGTAGACATCTATTGGGCAGTAGGCATCTATTGGGCAGTAAACACCTATTGGGCAGTAGACATTTATTGGACAGTACACATCTATTGGGCAGTGGACATCTATTAGACAGTGGACATCTATTGGGCAGTAGACATCTATTGGGCAGTAGACATTTATTGGGCAGTAGACATCTCTTGGGCAGTAGACATCTCTTGGGCAGTAGACATGTATTGGACAGAAGACATCTATATGGCAGTAGACATCTATTGGGCAGTAGACATCTATTGGCAGTAGACATCTATTTGGCAGTAGACATCTATATGGCAGTGGATTTGACAGCAGACATCTATTGGGCAGTAGACATCTATTGGGCAGTAGACATCTATTGGGCAGAAGACATCTATTGGGAAGTAGACATCTATTTGGCAGTAGACATCAATATGGCAGTGGATTTGACAGCAGACATCTATTGGGCAGTAGACATCTAGTGGGCAGTAGACATCTATTGGGCAGAAGACATCTATTGGGAAGTAGACATCTATTGGGCAGTGGACATCTATTGGGCAGAAGACATCTATTTGCCAGTAGACATCTATTGGGCAGTAGACACCTATTGGGCAGTAGACATTTATTGGACAGTACACATCTATTGGGCAGTGGACATCTATTAGGCAGTGGACATCTATTAGGCAGTAGACATCTCTTGGGCAGTAGACATTTATTGGGCAGTAGACATCTATTGGGCAGTGGTATCTATGGGCAATAGACATCTGTTGGGCAGAATACATCTATTGGGCAATAAACAACTATTGGGCAGTGCAAATCTTTTGGGCAGTACACATCTATTCGGCAGTGGACATTTATTGGGCAGTGGACATCTATTAGGCAGTAGACATCTATTGGGCAGTGTACATCTATTTGGCAGTAGACATCTATTGGGCAGTAGACATCTATTGGCAGTAGACATCAATTTGGCAGTAGACATCTATATGGCAGTGGACATCTTTTGGGCAGTAGACATCTATTGGGCAGTAGTCATCTATTGGACAGTAGACATCTATTTGGCAGTAGACTTCTATTGGCAGTAGACATCTATTGGGCAGTAGACATCTATATGGCAGTGGACATCTTTTGGGCAGTAGACATATTTTGGGTAGTAGACATTTATTGGGCAGTAGACATCTATTGGGCAGTGGAAATCTATATGGCAGTTGTCATCTATTGGTCAGTGGAAATCTCAACCTTTAAGTAACGGGCAGATTATTGATGACCATACTGTTATGCTATAATGCTATAATGTCTGATCATGTTTGCAGTCTCTATAAGCCCTTCTACTACACTGCGGACAGGTATTGAGGACTTAGCGTATGTGAAGCCTTGAGTACACATGAGTTGTATAAATGGCTTGAAATGTTTGTCTTGGTAATTTTTATGCACCCAGTAGGGTGGCATATAGCATTTGAACTGTCTGTCTGTCTGTCCGTCATTCTGTCCAAAAACTTTAACATTGGCCATAACTTTTGCAATATTGAACATTGCAACTTGATATTTGGCATGCATGTGTATCTCATGGAGCTGCACATTTCGAGTGTTGAAAGGTCAAGGTCATCCTTCAAGGTCAAAAGTAAAAAAATACAATCCAAGAGAAGTAATAAGCTTTTAAAGAGAGATAATTTCTAAACCTGCCAAATGATATATTGACATTTTATTTCAAAGCGGCGCAATAGGGGGCATTGTGTTTCTGACAAACACATCTCTTATTTAAAATAAATTTTAGTGGAATTGTAAAGGTAAACGATTGATGAATATTGACACGTGTTTCTTTTTGTATTTCCGGTACTTAAAAGGATTGGAAATGAAACTTTGGATTGGGCTGAAAAGGGATCTTATAAAATGCTCTCATTTAATCAAGATAAAGGTTAAAAAAAAGTATATTCATGTGAACTCAAGTCTATGAAAATGTGTTAGAAATGAGTTGCAACCACTAATGTGTTCACAGTGCTAGTGTTTTTTTGCCAAGCAAATTCTCTTTTCCAGCTATAATGCAGGTAGAACACTTACCAAAAAGCAATTACAATATAAAACTTGTTTTTATTTTCATTTGTTTGTCTCACCAGAGATGCCAGGTAACATGTTTTATTAAGAAAAAGACAGTGCATTTTTTGCAATGAATGTTTAGCACAGTGTTTTTTTTATGCCGCCACTGTTTTAGCCCTTGCTCTTGTCTTTCGGTATGTGTTCCTTAGCTTGTGTTTTGAACTCTTAAAATCCTGGGTAGATCTTGCTTAAATTTTCACATTTGAATGACCGTAATGTATAGATGATAATAAACAAAGGATTCAATGATTTTTTGCAGAATTATGGCCCTTTGTCTGTTCCACATTGAATGCATTGACTTCTAAAACTTGTGTTTTCAACTCCTCTTTAATATATTGAAACTTAAACAGTTGATTTACCTTTATGTGTAGATGATAGTAAACAGGGCTATAGATAACTTTTGGGATATATTGGGTAATTAACCCCCTGTTTTTGACAACAATAGGGTTTTTGTGAATTCAATAGAGTTATAGCAAAAATTTTCACCCTCTACATTTGAGCTTAATTGGGGTTTTCACCCCCGGTTTTTTAACTCAATTGGGTAATTTAGGGAATGACATATATAACATAATAAAAATCAACTAAGGTTACTATATTATTTATACAAATGGAATTCAAAAAGGTACCTGTACATAACAACAAACAATTACTGAATTTCTGATCAAAGTTATTCATTTTTGCGTTGAATAAGACCGATTTTGTGAAACTCGCTGCACATGCAATTGATGAAGTTATGGCTGTTCAAAGCGATGCACCCTGTTTTCGGGTCATTTTGTGTTGTATACCTTGAAAATGAAAGTAGAAATCGGACAGGTCTACGAATAATTACAATACTACCCCAAAGATTGATAATCGCTGGAAAGACTGCCTTCTTTTCTTCATAGGACGGCATATAAACTATGCGGTACATTTTTGTACGGAAAATAACCAGTCTAAAACATAACGCCTGGTGTTCGTAAGAATTGCGTTTCGTGATGCAAGTTTTTTTACTGGAATTACGTTATTAAATTTGTATTTGCGTTTTTGTACGCTTTATTTTGAATTTAATTACTTTTTTGGTTATTTTAATTGCGTAATAACGCAAGCACGCTTGTTATCTATAGCCCTGTAGAAAAGAAAGTAATTTTGACTGCAACAATTTTTGAAAGAATTATGTCCCTTTGTTTATTCACTATTGAATATATAGCTCAAATTTTTGGTTGAAAATCCTCTTTAACTCTAAGCTAAATATTGCTGAAAATTTCACATTTTTATGATCTTAATGTGTGGATGATCTCAAAGAAAGGACTTTGGTTAAAACAAGTTTTGGCAGAATTATGGTTCTTTTTCTAATTATTATGTATCGGATATTATGGTCCCAAACTTTTGTTTTCAACTTCTCTTTAACAACTTGATGGATCTTGCTTGCTCAAACTTTCACAGCTGAATGACATAATCACATTTATTTATAGATGATCGTAAAAAAAGAATTACGCTTTTTCACATTATAATACATCGTTGCAAAATTGTATGTATTCAAATCCTCTAACTTTTTTGAGGATTTTGCTCAAACTTTCACAGCTCAATGTGAAGATGATCAGTATCGAAGGAATTTTGAAAGCGACCAGTTTTGGCCATCTTTTTGTTCGCCTTGAAATGTATGGGGATTTATTTGTATCTAAACATGCGTTATGTGGGCATCGTTGTCTGTGACACATTTCTAGTTGTGTCTAGAGCTCAATCTTCACGCTATTGTAAGCTTAAGCTTTTTCTTCAAAAGCTGCTATTAGAAGCTTTCAAAGATTTCAAACACATTTGTCCTGCATTAATGTCTTTTCCATCTAAAATTTGAATATAATTTTAGAATTGGTATATATTTTATCTTAATTCATACTCAATTTTGATGTCATGATCTTGCTTGTGTGTGTTTATTTGCTTTTTCGTTTTTATTCCTGCTAGTAATAAGGTCAAACAAATGTCTAGACATGTCTTTGTTTAAGTGTGTGTACATGTGTGTATGTAGATTGTTTATTACTGAGGAATTTGAGCCAGAACAACATGGAGATGAGGATTTGAATTGTAGATTTGAATTAATATTTACTTGCTGTTGCTATTTAATGAAATTCTAGAAGAATAAAAACAATATTAATTTTGGCATTGGAAACATGACTGTGATGTTATATTATGTGCAGTGTTGTAGTCTGCTATGTTTTTTCATTGTGCAATCTCATGTAAACCCTGTGACCAAATGACAAATTTATGAAATAATGGCAGATTTTGTTAAGTGATTATTTGGACTTTTTAGTTTTTAGCTCGACTGGCTCATAGCCAGCTCATATACTGCCGTCCGGCGTTTGCCGTCAGCGTCGTGCTAAAACCTTAACATAGGCTCTAAAATCAAAGTGCTTCCACATACAACTTTGAAACTTCATATGAAGTTGCACCTTGATGAGTTTTACACGCCACACCCATTTTTGGGTCAAAAGGTCAAAGGTCAAGGTCACTTCTGACATGCTTTCATTTATTCAAAACTGCACCCACAGCCGAGCGTTGGCACCTGCTATGCGGTACTCTTGTTAGAGCTTATTGGCATTAGAATTATATATTTTCTTATGGTGCTGTTGTTTTATTACTATTGCATTATTAGCTCACCTGAGTAAGAAGTGCTCAAAGTTAGTTATTGTGGTCGGTCATCATACATCATTCATATTGCTAATTATTAGTATCTTTAAAATATCTAGACTTAGTTCAATTTTGGGTCAAATTTATTAAAACATTTGGCCACAAGATAAGTTCATAGAAAACCCTTGTAACCAATTCTGAAGCCACATTTCTGTTATGTCTTGATGAAACTTGGATAGAATGTCTATCTTGCCAATATCTAGACTTGTTTGAATCTGGGTCATTTATGTTCTTAAACTAGTGAACAGTTCAAATCTAAAAGAAACATTGTTACTACTCTAGAAGCCACATTTATTATTCAGTCTTATTTAAACTTAATCAGAATGTTTGTCTTGACAATTTAATACCTAGTCTTTTGATTTTGGTCATTTATGTCCAAAAACAAGGTCAGCCGTTTAAATCTTCGAAAAACCTTGTAACCTCTCTAGTTGTTACTCACTTAGTCTTAAAACTAGGTTACTTGGTAAAATTCTACAAAAACCTAAATTACCACTCAAGAGGCCACATGCAAGGCTCAATCTTGATGGCACTTGTTCCTAATATCTTAACAATATGGAAGCTTTATGCCATGTTGAATTTGGATCAAGAGCATTCAAAAACAAGTGTCTCCAGGACGATTATTAAAAAAAAACTTGGTTACCACTTTAAAGAGCCACATTTATGACCCCACTGATGCCAATTCTGCTGGCTATTACAGGATAGACAAGTTGGACTACGCCCTGCGCTCTCTCCAGGCCCAACATCAGGTGTCTGAGACAGAGAACATCAAGCGTAGCAATCTCCTGCAGCAGACTACATCAGCACTCGCACTGCTGGAAAACGAGAATTCTAAACTTAAAAAGGTACACCCAAGAAATAAGTTTTGAATGTTATTTGCATATCATGTAAAGATGGCTTAATACTGAAAAGTGAGTAGTTGTTACACTAATAATTATCTGAAAAACATGGTATATGAGAACTACAACTATAATTGATTTTTTTTAAGTAACAATTACTTGTGATGTTAAAAATCAAAACCCTGAGCAATCTTAATTGTTGAAAGTATACTAAGAAACATTTCATATTGTGGATCATTTTTTTAATGCTGCTAGAACAGTGCTTTTTTGCATAGGCAGCAAATGTTTCTTTGTGCAAACAAAAACATGACAAACAACAAGTGATTAAATGCTTCATACTTAAACAGGATAAGGACAATCTACGACAAGAGATCCTTGTGGCCAAGGAAGCCATGGAGCTTGCTCGGGAGAAGTTTGGACCCATGGAGGAGGAGAACAAACATGTGAAATATGAACTCGAGAGGCTGAAAGAGGTACCTTTACTATTGTTTAACAACAACCAATATTTAGCTTGACTATTCATGGAAGAGTTGGAGCTATACTACTCTTTAGTAATATTGTATTTTAAGACATTAACAGTATTAGTGAATTTCTGATGGATCCATTACAATTCCAGAAAAACTTAATCCATTCTGAATGTAAACATTCCCTGAAGTTTAAGGGGTAAATGTCTGTTTAATGCACTGGTAAATGTAATTATGGGTTCATTGGCCTTTGAAATATTGGACATTTAAGCTGATCAAAAACAGTATACATGTAAGTCTCTAATCCAGTTAACTAAATGTTTAAGTTTATAAGTGCAGCAATAGTATTTGTTAGTCCACAGAGGTATTTTCATTTGCCAATTTAATTTGTTGTTTTGTTAATGACAGTATTTTTTTCCTCCTAATAACTCTTTTGTGTGTTATTAGATTGGGGTCTGTTTTTGGATGGGTGTTTGGGCCCATCAGATTGTGTCAAACTGGGGTTTTGGTTGAGAAGCTGGAGAACATATTGAAAGATATTAAAGTAACTTAAAGTAACTTCATGTATACATACCTCATAATGAGAACTTTCTTGATACTGCAGCAGAGCTATAAGGGTTGAGGTACCAATAGCTATTTATCAAATGAATGGGTATGAGCATGAGGTGGATGGGTTAATGCCAGGGTCACTTTTTTTCTCAGAATATACAGTGTCCTCACAATTACACGAGAATGAGCTATTATTATTGATATTATATACCTTATATTGAGACCTTGCTTATCACAGGACATGGGGTGAGTGGGGTCAATGGCATTAACTAAAAAAGAAAGACACAATTTAAAAATTGAAAGAATCACCTTGATGAATCCTCCTGTATAAATTTGTTTAAGTATTTGAAACAAATTCCTATGAAAAACTATGTTTGTGTCATTTGAACACTCATATAGATTATTTATTTACATTTTGTATTTATAAGATACTATATGTTATTTTAGACATATATAAGCCTGAATGAGGTAAGATGATGTGTAACCCTTATACTTGTTCAAATAATGTAGTGTGTGTAATCAAGATAACTAGTGGGGCCCTTTGTTTATAATAATTTTGTAGTATTATTTAGACTAATTAGATGGTGGAAGAAAAATTGTTTATATAACAATGAATCTGGTTTAGTTCCAGTCTACAGTCTACTTTTTAAGTATACATTTTTGCTTTAGGAGAGGTCTTTGATATATATAAATATGGTAATTACTTAAAAAACGTGACAACTGTACCTGATCAGGTAAGCTGATCGCCTATGTTCTTTAAAAGTTGATATTATATATTTTTGTGCAACCATGATGTGTGAGGCATTAAGCATTGCACTCATAGGTCTGAATATCCAATTGTATGGATGTACATATATACGTCCAAACATCCTATATAAAAGCTTCTGTTTTGAACTACTCTTTAATCATTGGGTTGATATTACTCAAACTTCCACTGTTGAATACCATTAATGTGGAGATGATTGTAAAGAAATAATTGTGAGCAGTTACCATTTTTGGTTGAATTATAGTCCTTTGTTTGTTTTTCCAACAAAGAATATATAGCTGCATGAAGCTTTTGTATTGAAATCCCCTTTATTACCTGAATTTCACTCAACCTCAGACAAAAAAATTAGTTTTATGTGTAGATGATCGTATAAAAAAATGTCAGTGACCATTATGTGGTAGAATTATGACCATTTGTCTGTTATTCCACTGTAGAATTCAATACATAGTCCCTTGAAGCTTGGCTTTTAGATTGCTCAATGACAACTGGGTAGACCTAAATCAATCCTTCACAGTTGAAGGACTTTAATGTGTCATTGAATGTAAAGAAAGCTATTTTGGTTGAAACAAATTTTGTTTACAAGAATTATAAACCTACATCAGTTTTTTTTCACAGAATAACATAATTTATAGTACCCAAATTCTATGTTTATAATACCTCAAACTGCTTGATGGATTGCGCTCAAACCTTCACAGCTAAATAACCTTAAGGTAGGTGATTATTAAGACAGAAAATATAGCTGCCTTGAGTTTTGACCAAAATAATTATGATCATTTGTCGTTTTGTTAACTTAAGGATTAAAGTGGATTTGTCTTTCTTCAAGCATGTATTATGAGGGCATAATTGTCTGTGACACACTCCTAGTTTTGTATTAGAGTGAGATTTTCACTAATATTTGCCATGTATTGTTTATGACCATAATACTAAACATTCACATATTTCCCCGTCCCCTTCACTACAGAGCGTTCCTTTTTAAAGGTAATATCACAAAAAGAAAACCCTCATTAAGTAGTCTGTCTTTATTTCAAATTAGCAGGTTTTGAGGCAAGGTGTGGCAAATTTATGTTGTTGTCTAACCAATACATGTTGGTGGTTAGTATAGTTGCTTTAATGGTATACTATTGTGACTTTGGCAATTCTGATGATGCTGATGGGTATGATGATGATTTTGTTTGCTAAGTATATTTTCATCCTTTATATTTTCAACCCAAATGCTTCATTATCAGATGATGGTAAAATGGTTTAAGTGAAGGTTTAACAATAATCTTGAGTTTAAATCTAAATGCTCCTTTATAAATTTTACATGACAAAGGGCTCATATAATGTGGCAATATTACAACACTGGCATTTCAATGACTTTAAGCTGTGAGTGGCTTTGACCATACTGAAATTGTTATTTTTACCAGGAGTAAAAGAAAAAGCATGGCTCAAACTAAAAATGACATGAACCTGTTATTGGCTTCAACAATGAATGTTTCTTCCTGTTTATGCACAAGTAGAAAGAGCATAAGGTAAACAGCTATGATGCATGTGCTTAAAGTGTCATTGTGGATTAGCCTATGCAGTCTGCACAGGCTAATCTGGGATGACACTTTGCAGTTATGGAATTAAAAAATAATCAAGTCTAGGCAGAAAGTGTCGTCCCTGATTCAGCTTTGCGGACCGCGCAGGCTAATCTGGGGAAACTCTGTATGCACCTGCATTAAGTTAGGTTTTCTGATAGTGTAGCGTAAATGTTTTTCCCCAAACAGGAGAAAGAGCGAATGTCCCACAAAGCTGAGATGGCGACAGGCAAGCTAAATGAGCTGAAGGACCTAACAGAGACCATGAAGGAGGAGAATGAGAAATTGGCAACCTCCTGGAAAACACTGTCAGAGGTACGCTGAAAGAGATCTGGAACCCAGTTCTATAAGATTCTTAACCCTTTACCTCTCAGAAAAGCTCTTTGAAGCCTGTTGTCCTGATGAAAATCAAATTAAATTAAAGACAGTTCTTAATAGAATCTCGTTTTAAAGCCTTTATTTCCAACATTAAGAAACTTGTGAGCAGCAAACAGTATAACACTTGAACAGACTGCAAGTTACTCGCAGGCTGATCTGGTTATATGCTGTTTGCATATAGCCATTTTCACTTTGCTTCTGAGTGGGAAAGGGGTCAGTACATAGTTGGGCTAGCCAGCTATGTTGCTAGAGATATGGAATGAAAATCCAAGGATCATGGGTTTGATTTCTGGCCACTTAACTGGTGTGGGGATTGGTCATAATTTTTGTTATGGTCATTCTCCCCCTACCTTTGATTAAAGCAGTTTTTACTACTTAGATACGTATATTGACACATTTGTAGTCCTTTCGAAAGTTAAATTTGATTAAATACCTTTCGTACTAAATTCAAGTTTTAAAGGCTTCATTTTAAACACTAAGTTCCTGATGTACAGCAAACAGCAGTAAACCTGAACAGACTGCGAGTCACTCGCAGTCTGTTCTGGATTTATGCTCGTTGCAAAAGCAAAGGCAAACAATCCAAATTAAAAACACTTTAACTTATTATTTTAAATTGATATCATTTTAAATTACAGATTGATGCACATGTGTAATATATAAATGAGCATGATTGGATTGACATTAATTGATAAACGTCATGAATTTCAACCTGGGTGCATTATTAGCCGGATTTTTTTCGAAAAAATCTCGGCTTATAGATTGATGTTGTCGGGCGGGCGGGGGGGGCGGGCGGGCGGGCGGGCGGGGTGGCGGCGTGCTCGAAAATGTTAAAGTTCTTATTTCATGGTATAACTTTGGTATGCTTGGACCTAGAGTCTTCAAACTTGACATGAAGGTTGGCCAGGATTAACAGATGACCACTGGTCATTTCAAGGTCATTCATTTGAAGGTCAAGGTCACTGTGACCTTCAGGCCACGACTTTTATATTTCTTGGTTTACAAAACCGCCGACCCTAATTTTTGGAAAATGGGAAAAAAAATAAAATCGGAAAATCGTCTTTTTTTTTATAAATATTTTATTCCCGACCGCACTGCAAAACGAGCGAAACGAGAAAAAAAAACGATCCGGTTTGAGTACGGTTGCGAATAAAATCAAGTAAGTACAATCAACGATTGGTTCACATATATTTAATTGCAGAGATCGGGATATTTTTCAATGTGACACATTATGTACCAGTCCTTTTATGGGCACTTCTCAAAATTTATTTCGGGTAAAAATTACAGACAATAAGAAAATCAGCGTCAGTCAAATGTCGACCCCATCAAAATTTATTTCCGTGTCTGTGACGCAACTATATTGTTTAACATGTTGATTATATTAAACAAACCCGATAGTATTTGATAATTAGTATAAATAATCCAATAAAACACTGCCATTATTTACGATATATGTGTTTAGGAATTTTGTAAACACGTCCGCCATTATAGTTTATAGGAACTGTACAGAAAGTTTGGAAATCGGAACAAATCGGTATATCTCGGAAAATCATTGATAAATGCATTTGTCGTTTCAACGCTTTGGGCCGAGTAATTTCGGCAAATCGGAACTCAACTTGTGTAAAACACTAGCTCAATTAACCGTTAAACTCCGCCTCCGTTCTCTGCAAAAGATTCGAAGGCGGAGCTATGCACGTGCTTTTATTAAATTGGAGGATTGGAATTGAGAACCAAACACACAATTGATTCGGCATGTTGATTGCTAGACAAAGGAAGCCAATTTTTTCGGCGCGAAATTTGTCGCTTTATTGCTTTCGACAGAAAGCGGCTTTCCTTTGATGACGTCAAACTGTCAATTCACACAGACTGCACATTTTCGGAAGACTTTAACTGACTCCTTGTTTACAATTCCAGTAAAAAAGAAAACACTTGCTAACATTAAACTTTGGATTAAATTATCAAAATAAAGCAAAAGCGAAGTTGACAAATATGATTAAATTAATTCGCGTCAGTTCAAATAAGACGTTTTGCGTTGTAAATCAACGAGTTTTCATGACAACAACAACTTTGACAAACATTACCGCGACGACGCATGGATCGATCTACCTCGATTTTTTTTTTCATGTACGATCTCATAAGTCGAGTAAGAGCAAACACATACCGGGTAATTTGTGTATGAGTAGTTTATCTTATATAAGATTTATGCAACGGGCATCGCATTGTGTAATGGTGCGCATCCAATTATGGAAATGAAGCGCAGTTTTTCGTTTTAATGGGAGAAGAACGCTTGTCATGTAATGCAGTGTTTAAAATTGCCTGATGTTACATAAGGTGCTGTAAGGACTCATTTTATTTGAAGATATAGATGTGTTTCATTGCATAATTTGATTTTTTGTCTCTGTGTTTAAGGTTAAACTGATGTTCTGATGTTATTAGTATTAACTTTTTTTTCCAATGATGTTTTTTTTTTTTTTTTTTTTTTCGACCGCCCGATGGACCATTTTCAAAATAATTTTTGTAAACCAATAAAAAAAAAAGTCGTGGCCTCAATATAAAAAATGTTAAAGTTGTTATAACTTTGGTATGCTTGGACCTAGAGTCTTGAAACTTGACATGAAGGTTGGCCATAACTAGTTAGTAACCACTGGTCATTTCAAGGTCATTCATTTGAAGGTCAAGGTCACTGTGACCTTGAATGTAAAAATGTTAAAGTTCTTATTTCATGGTATAACTTTGGTATGCTTGGACCTAGAGTCTTCAAACTTGACATGAAGGTTGGCCAGGATTAACAGATGACCACTGGTCATTTCAAGGTCATTCATTTGAAGGTGAAGGTCACTGTGACCTTCAATATAAAAATGTTAAAGTTGTTATAACTTTGGTATGCTTGGACCTAGAGTCTTGAAACTTGACATGAAGGTTGGCCAGAACTAGTAAGTAACCACTGGACATTTCAAGGTCATTCATTTGAAGGTCAAGGTCACTGTGACCTTGAATGTAAAAATGTTAAAGTTGTTATAACTTTGGTATGCTTGGACCTAGAGTCTTGAAACTTGACATGAAGGTTGGCCAGAACTAGTAAGTAACCACTGGACATTTCAAGGTCATTCATTTGAAGGTCAAGGTCACTGTGACCTTGAATGTAAAAATGTTAAAGTTCTTATTTCATGTTATAACTTTGGTATGCTTGTACCTAGAGTCTTCAAACTTGAAATAAAGATTGGCCAGTACTAGAAGATGACCACTGGTCATTTCAAGGTCATTCATTTGAAGGTCAAGGTCACTGTGACCTTAAATGTTAAAATGTTAAAATTGTTATAACTTTGGTATGCTTGGACATAGAGTCTTCAAACTTGACATGAAGGTTTGCAAGCACACTTAGATGACCACTGGTCATTTCAAGGTCATTCATTCTAAGGTCAAGGTCACTGTGACCTTGAATGTAAAAATGTTAAAGTTCTTATAACTTTGGTAGGTAAAAATGTTAAATGTCAATTCAAGTTCATATTTGTGACCTTAAATGTTATTGTTGTTCATGTATATGCATGCATTCAAAACATAACACAAGGTTTGCTCATGCCTTGAAAAGTACTTACATTTCATTTTGACCTTTGAACAATATTTCAGTAATTTAAGTATTGCATTGACAAAAACACGAAAGGTACTTTCCTGTCATTTAAATAAAAAATCCGGCTTCAATGCGGTCATCTCCGACCGCGGAACTCTTGTTTTAATATTTGCGCTAGTATCTTGAGGCCCTGCACGTTGAAAAAGTGATTGTTCATAATTAGGAGAAGCAGAAACTTGCGCGTGAGATTGATCACAATCAGGAGAATCATCGAGAGGCCAGGGCGAGGGTAACCAGTCTGGCCACAGAGCGAGACCGACTGTTCAGTGAAAAAATGGAGATGACCAGTCGAATACAGCAGCTCATGATTGATAAGGAACAGATAGAAAAGGTACGAGAAAGGGGAAGTCCTGGTACTTAAGACCTTCACTAGTGGGATTTATGCATGAATTCGTATTTGTTATATTGAAATTGATAATAATTGATGATAATAACTGTTCTTCTGTTCTGTTCTCTTATAAAACTATTTGTTGAAAAAAAAAGTTTTATTCCATCAACAGAAATGCATGTATTTGAAAGCTATCATTGAATAAGCTTTATTAATTCACACCTTATTAGAAAAAGCAAACAAACATGTTAACGATAACATTTTCTTGAATTGTATGACACAATTATAAGTTTTTCTTTATGATAGGAGGATTTTCTTTTGTTTAATTTCAAAACATCACAAGGACAATGCGATAAATCGAAAAATCTTGTAAGTGTTGAAAAAAGAAAATTTAATTTTAATTGCTTGGCCGAAAGTAGAACACAGAAATTACTTGCCAAGATTTTTGGCTTATGTTTTAGAGCCTTATTACATAAGCTTATCTTTATTCAACACTAACATAATTTTCTGTGTATATTTGTAGACATTCTTAAGAATAAGTCGTTTGTGTTGCTTGTTACTTATGCACTTCCCATGTATTTAGTGTTGTGAAAGAGAAAACATCCTTGAAGCACATGTATGAAACTACCATATCACGTTGACGCTTATATATCTGTTCATTTATTATCACAATTGTCACACAATTATACACAATTATTCTATCCCATTTTTTTTATTGTTATGTGTTATCATATAATTGCATCCTGAACATTCAATGTTCCATGTGCACTTATTTGGAATCGGTATAATGTTACTATCAGTAGCATAACAGTGTAAGCATAAGGGACTTTTAGTTTATCACCAGTCTTTCCATGTTTTTGCCCATATCTGGATCCTGTGGTAACTAAAAAATTACAAATGCTAGTTTGAAACTCAGTATGTGGATAGATGGCCACCTGGTTAACACTCTGCAACGCCGATATTATGCGGTCTGTTTTATGGCAATGTCCAACATAAGGCAAGTTGGCCATGGACCCCATTTTTTATTTTTCACACACTTTTCTGTATAATCCTACATTCATAACTAAATGAGTTTTGGTCCAGATTGTACGTGACTTAGTTAAATATCATGCTGATAATCACTGACATGATTCTGGTAATCAAAGTGGCCAATCACTGCTCTTGCAGCCGTATGCACGATGTCCCCATGGATCCCATATAAAGGATTTGCAGTGTTTACATGTTATGGCATTTCGTTGCTGGACAACAATAATTAATGTTCATATGGTTACAGAAATTATTGAAAACTAAATTGTCCATCCTACCATAAATCTAAAATACGTAAGAAAGGTTAAAAGAAAGCCTAATGAAACTTTTAGAGATCTTGTACTTTCTCCAACAACATTAAACCAGTAAGGGACTTCTGGTTTGTCTGTGACAAAGCTCGTGTTCAACTTATTCCATTATTGAGTGGTCTAAAGTTGCTGTACATATAATCAGATAATTATAATCAGTACAGAAATGTTGATTTTCCATAGGCTTGGAGGATTATTATGGAGAAGAAAGACCTCATGGACAAGGTTGATACGTTCTCAAAGGTGTCTAGGAGTTTTTTCTATTATATTTAGTGGGATGGAATATTTGCATGAAGCCTTGTAGATGCAGACCATTGGTTTCAGTTTTGATTCATAGTTTTATCCTTATTCCCCTACCATATAAGCCTTGCAGACTTGCATCATATTATTGTGATTCATTTGCTATAGGTGAATTAATTGAACTTCGTGATAATTTAAGTATGTTCAAAACACAAGTTCAGAAAAGCATTACCTATATTGACTTAATCATGTGTGAACATTTTTGTGAATGCCTGTTGTTGTCTTTGAAAGGACCTCTATGTATCTAAGTAGCTATGACTTGCATTTCTGCCCCATACTTTGGAGTTGGACTCAAATGAAATTGTTAAGTTTGCTTAAATAAATAAATTCCTATTTGTTTTATGTAATTTAAAGAAGCATATATTCATAGAAATAAATGTGTACGCATGGTTACAATGCTCTAATGGTCTCACACAAAAAGTTGTTTTCAGAAAGTTAGCGTAATTTATTCTTACATCAAAATTGTCGAGTGATTGTTTTCTTTGTTTTACATTTACATGATCACAGACTCTGATCAGGGTAAGGTTAATGCAGTGAATTTCAGGCGTGTGATGCTATGTTAAAGTATTTTGTATTGTTTTTGTATGCCACTCATAAACCGATGTGGTTTGAGCTGTGGTTTTTAAAATGCATTGAAGATTTTAGGGCATATCACAATGTGATCCTGTCTTTGGTAATCATATGTCTAAAGTGTCATTCCAGATTAGCGTGTGCAGTCAGCACAGGCTAATGTGGGACAACTCTTCTGTTTTTTTTGTGGTTTTATTCGTTTTAAGGACGTCTTTTGTAAACGAAAATCCATTTGAGGCGTAAAGTGTCTTCCCTGATTAATTGGTATGGAATGCTCAGGCTAATCAGAGACGATACTTTATTCTAATCCATTAAACCCGGTTTTTCTAAAGACCGGCTCATCTTGATTTCTTTGAAGAGACTTGAAAAATTGTTTGATAGTGTTTTTTTAATGTCCATGTACACTTGGGAAAATACACTGTTAATAATGGGTTTTCAGAAAGAACAAAATTATGGGATGGGTTGGACACACACCTAATGCATATTTTTGTTAATTGTCTAATTGATTTATGCTAGGTTTTGTTGCTGTTGTTGCTACATAAGCTAGTTCATTGCTTATCTGTTTTTTTATATCAGATACACTTGCATTTGATTTCAGCATTTACCATTTATTGAGAAGGTAGAGGTTCATTTTTCAATGTTGCAATCTAACTGTTGTTGCTTGCGTGATTTTATACCTTGAATTATTTTCCTTGACTTTTGAAACATTTGTATTCTCATTAGTCTATTACAATATGCCATTATTATAATTTAATTATAATTATATAATTGTGAACCATATTTTCATACATGTATTGATATTTCGGATTAATTGATGATATTGTTATCCCCCACCATAGGCGGAGGGATATTGTTTTGGCTTGTCCGTCCGTCCGTATTTCCGTCCGTCCGGCACTTTTGTGTCCGGAGCCTTATCTTGGAAGTGCTTTGGCGGATTTCATTGAAACTTGATATGAGTATATATATGGATAAGAGGATGATGCACGCCAAATGGCATTGTACACCATTTGTTAATAATGGAGTTATGGCCCTTTTTATCTTAAAAAAAATGCTTTTTTAGTGTCCAGAAGCGTGTTTGCGGGGGATATCAATTCAGCGTTTTATTTGTATTCCCTTTTTAGAAAATATGTACGCAAAATGAATTTAATCAGTTATATCTAACAAATATGAATCCTATGGTATTAGATTTAATATTTCTGAGAATACAGATGGTGTACAAATGTATCCTAGTGTATTCCTTTTTACAGTTGACACCAACTATTAATACATTTTGCCTTAAATTTCTGTATGACCGTTAATGTTTTTTTCCCAACCAGTTTTGAATATTGTGCGCACATGATAGTTACATAGTACTGTAACATATCTAGATGTTTGTTGGTACATGGTCTAAGTAGTTTTGCTAGAATTTATTGCTTAGATAGAATTTTATAGAGCTTTATTGGTCTTGTAGCTAGGAACAATTTGATAAATGTGCTATTGAATGTTTGCATAGTCAAGTTTAATTGTATCTAATGTTCTGAATTCAAGTTATCAGCAGGAATAATTGTATTACTAAAAATCTATTCAGAATAAAGTATAGTTTCTTACTGTTACAATGTAGTTAATATATTGTTGTTTGTATAAACAGTCATAAATAAAGAAATGAGGGTTTCAATATTCAATAAGATTAAATGTACGTAATTATGACTGTGTGAAGACATAATAATTGTGAATTAGTCAAATGTATTTCAATAATACTTTGCATCCATTTAAGGCCTGAACTCAAACAGGCTTGATGATTGTAGGTTGATTTTTGTTAAAAGCCAAGTTCTGCAACTTTTAAGGATAATACATACTGAAACGATGTTGGACATATTTCTTCAAAACATTGTCTACATGCCCCCTTTAATTAATTATAAGAATCTTTGGAAATATGCGTCATAATTGTCAAAGGAATTGCTCATACATGATCTTTGCACTTACCCATTATGAATACCTAGTAGTAAATATGAATTAGCGCACATATAATTATACCCCTGAAAACAAAGTTTAAGAGGATTTATATTGGAGTTGCTCTGTCTGTCAGTTTAATTGGCAGTCAGTCTTTTTAAAGAAAATTATGTTACTTGATTAAACAAATTCCATATTTCTCAAGCAATTGAATATTAACTTGAAACATTTCATTAACAAGTACTGCAGCTGTGCAAGACACAAAACTTCACATGCAATGATCCACTTGAGTTATGCACCTTGAAGTAAGCTATGAGCCCGGCTGCTATGCCTGTGACAAGGGGGTGTAGGAGTTGTTTTAGTTATGTTTTTTGTCAAATCTTCTAGTTCTGACATGTGACCCACGCCAAAAAGTCTTAATGCAATAAGTGCAGTCTGGTCAGGAGATAATCTGTCCACTATGAAGTTATGCAAGGTTTTATGGTCTCATTGGTCGACAGGGTAGCACCTGACCAGACTGGGTGGATGCACAGAGTTGTCTCTAGTTACACTGGCTGGATGGTGCATTATACCCATTTGTTATTAAGTAACTCATATTTCACACATACATCCCATTTGCAGACAAAGATTGCTCTGGAGGAGCAGATAGCTGAGCAGGAGGAGGAGCTTACAAGGGTCCGTAAGGGGGTCAAACGCAAGGATGAGGAGAGACGCATCCTGGAGGAGACACTGCAGGAGTCAAAAAATGTAAGGAAATATTACAACAAGCATTGAAAACTGCAGTTTAGCTGTATTTTTTAGCAAATGCATTTTTTTGTCATGTTATTCTTTTACTATTCCTTTCTTGTTTTATACCAGTCATGGAAATATAACAGTTAAGGGTTTATTGAGTTGTGTTAATTGCAATCTCATGTAGCACTTCTGCCGTTATGAAAGATTATTCCAGGTTGGCATAGAATGTTTATAAATTTATACATTGTAAAAACCAACAAAATTTGTTGATTTTCAAATTTTATTAAAACCCCCCCAAAAAAATTCTTACATTTTTGATGTTCAGAAAGCAAAGAATTTTGAACCCCCAAAGAAATCAATTTTTAGCTCATCTATTTTTTGAAAAAAAATTATGAGCTATTGTCATCACCTTGGCGTCGGCGTTGGCATCTGGTTAAGTTTTGCGTTTAGGTCCACTTTTCTCATAAAGTATCAATGCTATTTCATTCAAACTTGGTACACTTACTTGCCATCATGAGGGGACTGGGCAGGAAAAGTTAGATATCTCTGGCGTGCATTTTGACAGAATAATGTGCCCTTTTTATACCTAGAAAATTGAAAATTTTGGTTAAGTTTTGTGTTTAGGTCCACTTTATTCATTAAGTATCAAAGCTATTGCTTTCATACTTGCAACACTTACTAACTATCATAAGGGGACTGTGCAGGCACAGTTATGTAACTCTGACTGGCTTTTTGACAGAATTATGTGCCCTTTTTATACTTAGAAAATTGAAAATTTGGTTAAGTTTTGTGTTTAGGTCCACTTTATTCCTAAACTATCAAAGCTATTGCTTTCATAATTGCTACACTTACTAACTATCATAAGGGGACTGCGCAGGCAAAGTTATGTTACTCTGACTGGCATTTTGACGGAATTATGGGCCCTTTATACTTAGAAAATTTGGTTTAGTTTTGTGTTTTGGTCCACTTTACCCCTAAAGTATCATAGATATTGCTTTCATACTTGGAACACTCGCAAACTATCATAAGGGGACAGTAAAGGACAACTTGCATAACTCTGGTTGTCATTTTTACGGAATGATGGCCCTTTTTTGACTTAGTAACTTCGAATATATGGTTAAATTTTGTGTTTAGATCCACTTTACTTCTAAAGTATCAAGGCTATTGCTTTCAAACTTCAAATACTTTCATGCTATCATGTGGGTACTGTACCTGGCAAGTTGAATTTTACCTTGACCTTTAAATGACCTTGACTCTCAAGGTCAAATTATTAAATTTTGCTAAAATTGCCATAACTTCCTTTATTTATGATTAGATTTGATTGATACTTTGACAAAACAACTCTTACCTGACATACCACAATAGCCTCCACCCAAACCATCCCCCATGCCCCCCCCCAATCGAATCTTCCCCCCTGAATTTTTTTTATTTTTTATAAAGATCATCTTATAAATGACCACCACACCCTCACACTGTACCCCCCCCCCCTAATTTTTTTTTTCAACATGGTTAAAAAACACAAATATTTTTTTTTATTATTTTATTTTTGAAATACCATCCAACCATCCCACCCAAGTATCCCCCCCCCCCCAATTTTTTTTTTATGTTTTTATTTTTTATATTTTTTTTGGCATTTTTGGAAGATAATGTAATAAATGACCACACCCCCACACTATACACCCCTCTCCACTCCACCCCTCCCTCCTTTGTGATTCAAATTGAGATAGGTCCCTTCACCTTTAAAAAGAAAAATAGATGAGCGGTCTGCACCCGCAAGGCGGTGCTCTTGTTTAAACTCTATTTCATTCATAAGGCCATTAAATGTGTTTCAGAACTACGATGACCTATACAAAGAGTTGTCTAACGTGCGTGCATACTATGAGCGATCCCTGGAGCAGATCAGCGTACTTGAGAACAACAAGCAGCTGGCTGTGCAGCAACTGGAACTGTCTGAACATGAAAAGGAGAGACTGCATACTGACAATGATAGGCTGAGAGATGTGAGAATCAGGCATTAGCCATTTACCACTCAGATACGCATTGTGATGATTTTGTAGTCACTTAGAAAATCAAATTTAATTTGAGACCTTCTTTACTTGATTCATTTATTAAAAGCTTTCTTTCAAGCCCTAAGATACTGATGAGCAGATTGTTTGGTGTTTGCATACAGCCATTTTCACTCAGCTTTTTAGCGGGAAAGGGTTATACAAGAGTGATAATAATGCAAAATACAAGAATGGTAATCATATAAAATAAAGAAAATTACACTTCTGCTTTTCCTAAAATCCATTTAGGCATAAAAGTGTCCTCCTGATGAGCCCGCACAGGCTAATATGAGATGACACTTAATTGAGGCACAGGCATTATGCCAGGTTTTTCCAGAGTGGGACTCATTTAGAATGCCATGTTTCAGTTACTGGATGGCAAGTCTAGAGACTTAAAGCACGAGAGAGAGCAACTGGAGGAGGCAGTCCTTGACCTCAAGGTATCCTGGTTGCCATGGCAACATTGCTTTTGTAATAAAAGTGGACATTTATAATAATAGAGCAGTTATTTAAAATGTAATTTAGTTTTTAGCTCACCTGTCACGAAGTGACATGGTGAGCTTATGTGACCGTGTGATGTCCGGCGTCCGTATGTGTGTGCGTGCGTGCTTGTGTGCGTGTGTCCGTCAACAATTTGTTTGTGTAGACAGTAGAGGTCACAGTTTTCATCCAATCTTTATGAAATTTGGTCAGAATGTTTATCTTGATAAAATATGGGTTGGGATTGTATTTGGGTCATCTGGGGTCAAAAACTAGGTCACTAGGTCAAAAACTAGGTCTCAATAGGTCAAATAATAGAAAAACCTTGTGTAGACAATAGAGGTCGCAGTTTTCATCCAATCTTTATGAAATTTGGTCAGAATGTTTATCTTGATGAAATCTGGGTTGGGATTGTATTTTGGTCATCAGGGGTCAAAAACTAGGTCACTAGGTCAAAAACTAGGTCAACTAATAGAAAAACCTTGTGTAGACAGTAGAGGTCACAGTTTTCATCCAATCTTTATGAAATTTAGTCAGAATGTTTATCTTGATGAAATCTGGGTAGGGATTGTGTTTGGGTCATCTGGGGTCAAAAACTAGGTCACTAGGTCAAAAATTAGGTCAAATAGTAGAAAACCTTGTGTAGACAGTAGAGGTCACAGTTTTCATTCAATCTTTATAAAATTTGGTCAGAATGTTTATCTTGATGAAATCTGGGTTGGGATTGTATTTGGGTCATCTGAGGACAAAAACTAGGTCACTAGGTCAAATAATAGAAAAACCTTCAACAATTTGTTTGTGTAGACAGTAGAGGTCACAGTTTTCATCCAATCTTTATGAAATTTGGTCAGAATGTTTATCTTGATGAAATCTGGGTTAGGATTGTATTTGGGTCATCTGGGGTCAAAAACTAGGTCACTAGGTCAAAAACTAGGTCACTAGGTCAAATAATAGAAAAACCTTGTATAGACAATAGAGGTCACAGTTTTCATCCAATTTTTATAAAATTTGGTCAGAATGTTTATCTTGATGAAATTTGGGTTGGGATTGTATTTGGGTCACCTGGGGTCAAAACTAGGTCACTAGGTCAAATAATAGAAAAACCTTGTGTAGACAATAGAGGGAGCATTACCGCTATATTCCCTGTCTGCAAGTGTTCAACATTGAGCCACATACATAAACTTGTACTCATTACTTTTTAACAACTCAATACTCAACTGCAACATTAATATATAATTGAGAGTTACACTCCCTATGTGTTATCATATATTGTCTTTTTTTCCTTTCCTTTTCATATAATTACATGTACACATGCAACTTCACTTTACATTTGAGAGCTGTTAAATCAGGCTCTGGCATCCCTATTAATTAAAGTTCATATATATAAACATATCTCACCAATGATTAGATCTTGTTGTGTGGCATTTAGTTTAAACCTTAAATATACTCATAAAAATGGTACTTGACTGTGTATGTAAACATATTGTGGAAATGTTCAACCACTTTGTGATCTGGAAAACCCTCGAGTATTATTATTGTATTATTCAAACATATTACACATATGTGTATCCCTTTTATCAATAAGACTTATATTTAAATAGTCCTATTTGGACTCTAACATTTAAAACACAGATCACAAAGTCTAAAGACTCCAACAAAACCCATTGCAGTATATACTGAACAATGGGTCTGGTAATGATGATGCCACATA
Source organism: Dreissena polymorpha (assembly GCF_020536995.1). Lineage (NCBI taxonomy): Eukaryota > Metazoa > Mollusca > Bivalvia > Myida > Dreissenidae > Dreissena > Dreissena polymorpha. Next base: position 74,167,581 of record NC_068358.1, read on the forward strand.
CAACAGTATGTGTGTTTTCACCATCTTTACTTATAAAAATTGGGCTATTCTTTCTCTCTCTCCTCCTTAAAAAAACAAAACAAACAATAACATACAATAACAACATCATATGATAATAATTAATAATAAGCACAGTAACATTACATAAACATAATAATTTATAACTATAAAATAAGTCCAAGTTCTTTTGGATTTATCATCTTTTTCTTTCATTTATATTTTTTGCATATAAACTATTATTGTTTACTTTTTCTTAAAGTACAAATTCAGCTGTTGGAAAATCTATTTATAAACGGATTGACCTACTGGCAATCCGTAATAATAAATTTCGGCCAATCAGCGCCATCGTTCTATAAGCGCATCAACCAATTAAAACGCCGCTTTTTAACAGCGATAGGCATATCCACTGTAAAGTACTGCGTCTTTTTAACGCTTCATATAAAGGCTATATATTTTTAAACCAATAGATTTTTATTAAGGCACCGTACCAACACTGCAAAGTTTTATATTTATATCAATGGTACAGCCCAGTAAAATCGGGCTGTCCATTTTATGGCCGTTTTCGACCTTTTTAAGCAGAGTTATATGTTAAGCAGTGTGCTCGGGCAATTGTTTTTAACCGAAGTCCCGAGGGTAAATAACCCCATTAGTCAGACAATAGAGGTCACAGTTTTCATCTAATCTTTATGAAATTTGGTCAGAATGTTTATCTTGATAAAATCTGGGTTGGGATTGTATTTGGTTAGTCAGGTGAGCGATTCAGGGCCATCATGGCCGTCTTGTATAGACTTTTAAACTATGTTGGTATTTCATAATAAAACATATTAAGGTTTAGATTTAAGGCTTTGAAGCAGTTCAAAGTGTAAAAAAACAGGCTTGAAATAGTCAAGATCTTAACTGCCTTAAAATTTAAATAAATAAAGTGAATGTACTTGTGTATTTTTATTAATAGCATGAACAAAATCAAACATGACAGAGTCACTCATCTGCAATGTTTGCCACTTCTGTGTGCTCTGTCCATATGCCTTAGAAGAATTATTGGAAAAGGCTTGCATATATATTTGTTAATAATTTAATTTACATTTATTATAATTGATAACATTGCGTTTTGGATTAATAAGCAATTAATTGATCTAATTTTTTAAAAATCTTTGTGTAAAGGACTATGATCAAAAATTAATTATTTAATATTGGTTTAATACTAATGATGTTAATTTTCCCATGTAGTAATATAAAGAGGATGTTGGTGCCCCAAGTTTGTAAAAGTATTTACTCAGTATATAATTGAAAACAAAAACATGTGTTTTAACAGGTGATTCAAACCCTAGCTCAGTTGCAGGTGAAATTAAATGTGTTTTAAATCATTAAAATTGTTACAAAGTTGCTTTTCACCAGTTTTTTTTCATTTAAATCATGAATAAAACTTGTATATTAACTATTAATTTTGCATGTAGCATACTAAGTGAAATGTGCAAAAAGTAACACAGACAAGCAATAATTATCACAGCTTCAAATATTTTATTGACTCACTTGCATGTTTTTCGGTAAAAGCTTGCTTAAATAAGAAACATGTTTTCTTTCATTTGTTCTATGTCTTAAATTTAATACAATCTTCTGCTGTGTAATTTTGCAGAAACTGGAGGTACTAACATGTTTGCTGCTTATCTAGGAATTTTTTTGTGTGGTTTCCAAAGCTAGATACGTGTTATAATCTTTTAAATGAAAAATTTAGCAAAAAAACAATAACAGGTTCAGATGTTGTTTGATTGTTTAAGCTGTTTTTGTGCATATGGTAGACATGACTGTGTTAAATCTTATGAATGTATATAATAAAGTAATGAAGGCATGTAGAACACAATTAGAAGTGCAAATTCTATAGGTAAATATTCAGTATTTTTTTCACCATTATGGGAATGGGGCTGGGTACCTGTGGACAGGGAAAAATCCTGGTGTTATGACCAAAATTGGGACATATTGTTGTTTTGCTAAAAATGCTTCAAAATTGAGAATGAATATTTTATTGTCATTCATATATATTCAACAGCCTAAGTGTTGAATATGGAACTAAAACAATACAGTTTGAATTAACAAGGTCAGATCTCATTAGCATATGCTAATTGTTACATACATATAGGTACTAAACTCTGCTGGCTTGCACATGTGTATAACTGTATTATATGTGAGAATGCTGTGAGTTGGATAAGTGGTCTTTAATGTGAAACTATCAATATTTAATGGCTAGACACTTGATCTGATTATTGGATAATAAAAATAGATAGAATTGCTTGTGTTCTATAATGTAGGTTTCATTGGCTTTGACATAGTTATAGTCATAGTGTATAGCAATAAATAAATACGAAAGATAACACTTATTTGCAGTCAAAACTAATTATAGAATCTAGCCTCACTATGCATGTAGTTTGTTGATTGAACATGCAATTGTTATAATCCAAAAAATGTTTATTGAAAGTCAAATGTTTTGTCTGTAGTTTTTTTAAAGCCCCTATCAATCCAACAGTTCATTCTGAAATGGAATCATTTCTGTCAAAAGTGAATGATGTTTATTTCTCTGAAAACTATTTTTATGTCCCCCACTATAGTAGTGGGGGACATATCGTTTTTGCCCTGTCTGTCTGTTGGTCTGTTGGTCTGTTTGCGCCAACTTTAACATTTTGCAATAACTTTTGCTATATTGAAGATAGCAACTTCATATTTGGCATGCATATGTATCTTATGAAGCTGCACATTTTGAGTGGTGAAAGGTCAAGGTCAAGGTCATCCTTCAAGGTCAGAGGTCAAATATATGTGGCCAAAATCTCTCATTTTATGAATACTTTTGCAATATTGAAGATAGCAACTTGATATTTGGCATGCATGTGTATATCATGGAGCTGCACATTTTGAGTGGTGAAAGGTCAAGGTCATCCTTCAAGGTCAGAGGTCAAATATATGTGGCCCAAATCGCTTATTTTATAAATACTTTTGCAATATTGAAGATAGCAACTTGATATTTGGCATGCATGTGCATCTCATGGAGCTGCACATTTTGAGTGGTGAAAGGTCAAGGTCATCCTTCAAGGTCAGAGGTCAAATATATGTGGCCCAAATCGCTTATTTTATAAATACTTTTGCAATATTGAAGATAGCAACTTGATATTTGGCATGCATGTGCATCTCATGGAGCTGCACATTTTGAGTGATGAAAGGTCAAGGTCATCCTTCAAGGTCAGAGGTCAAATATATGTGGCCCAAATCGCTTATTTTATTAATTCTTTTGCAATATTGAAGATAGCAACTTGATATTTGGCATGCATGTGTATCTCATGGAGCTGCACATTTTCAGTGGTGAAAGGTCAAGGTCAAGGTCATCCTTCACAAGGTCAAGGTCATCCTTCAAGGTCAAACATCATATAGGGGGACATTGTGTTTCACAAACGCATCTTGTTTATTCAACAAATTATTTAATTTGTTTATGTGAGAAAGCACTGTACTGTACACTTGTACTCAGTCAAGAGTACAGATTTCAATGCAGTTGTGTGTACATATGGGTCTCTTAGATTGCATATAAAAATGATTTTGGCAAATGGTTTGCGAAGGATTTTTTTGTTCAAGAATTTGGTTAATGGGGCTTTAATAACTGCTGATAAGGCTGTTTAGCCAGTCAGTTATTGAAATGAGTTGCATTATGATGATTGTTTAATGATCTATCTGTCTTATTTTCGTTCATTTAGTCTGACGTTCGGCAGTTGAAACAGGAAAAATCAAAAGCAGACGACAAAGTGCAGGAACTTGAAATCGTAAGGAACTCTCCAATATCATTATCATGTTTGTGATTCCATATTATTTTGAAACATGATATATTAATTGCAATTGAATTAAAAACAATTGTTTAAATTTGCTCCAAGACACAAAACTTGTATTCCAAAGCCTCATGTTAAATTTCTTCTAGTTTTCATCTTAATAACATTCAAAATATTTTACCAAAATGGCCTGTTGTAAACATGTTTTTAAGCATATACTATGTATAACCTTTGACTGATGCAATTTTTGTGTGTGACATGCTTATTATTTGAATCTCCTTGCCATCTTTTTTTAAAAACTGGAAAAAGCAAGAAAATACCATAGGAATAAAATAATAATAGATAATACAATAATATAAAATCATAAAATAGTGAAAGGTTTTTCCAAATGTCATTTAAATATTTTTTTCAGAAACTGGAGAAAGCCAACCAGGACGTGCGAGAGACGGCCACTACAAAGCAGCAAGAGATAGACATGTTGAAGGCGGCCTGTGACCGCATGTCAGCTGGAGCAACCAAGAAGGAGGCGGAGTTACAGCATATGACTGACAGGCTGCAGCAGCTAGAGACACAGGTAGGCAGGGTCTAATGGCACCACAGGTAGGCAGGCTCAGGCCTAATGTATGTGCGTAAAGTGTCATCCCAGATTGGCTTGTGCAGACAGCCCAGGCAAACTTTGGACGACACATTCTGCTTTAGTGTAATTTTTTGTTTAAGAGAAAGTCTCGAGTAAACAAAAATCCAGAGAAGGGGAAAGTGTCGTCCTAGATTAGTCTGTGCGGACTGCACATGCCAATCTGGATGACACTTAACGCACATGTCTTAAGCCCAGTTTTCAAAAAACGAGGCTAATTTGAGTCACTGTGCTATAGTCAGTGGACAGGTCCATTTTCATTTTGTGCAGATTAAAACTTAATATATGTTTGTGCAATTATAATGAAATCTGCAAGGTATCAACAGGCATACAAGTTTAATTTTAAGTTTTCTTTTGGTCTACATGATCTTCTTGTTCTTGAGTTAATCCTCATCAGGCTATACATCCGAGTTGTAGTGATTTCAATCTTTGTTTCCTAAAGTACAGTAGTTTATAAAAGAAAACCTAGCTAGTTAGTGGGTTTCTAAATTAAGTTTTGACAAAATTGTAAAAGTATTGTATGTAATTGCATAAGTTCATACCTGTAAAAAAGATGTAAGTTTAAATAAAAGCTTAAGAAAGTGTTATGTTCCAGAATGAGCGTTTAAAGGAAGACCTCCGCAGCTACAAAGATGAGTGTGAGCAACTGGGAGACCGAGTTGAAGATATCAAGAAGTATGTATCGGAAATAACTGGTCTTTGTTTCTTTTGGAAAAAGGTGTTTTTAGCTCGGCTGTTTTCGGAGAAAACCCGAGGTATTGTCATAGCCTGCTCGTCGTGTCGTGTCCGTCGTCTGCGTTGTGCTAAAACCTTAACATTTTGTCAAGGTTTTGAACATTGGCTCTAAAAAAAAAGTGCTTCAACCTACAACTTTGAAACTTAATATGTAGCTGCTCCTTGATGAGTTCTACATGCCAGACCCATTTTTGGGTCACTAGGTCAAAGGTCAAGGTCACTGTGACCTAAAAAATTCAGACAAGCTTTCATCTATTCAAAACCCCAGCCGAGCGTGGCACCCGTTATGCGGTGCTCTTGTTTTCAGTATATGATTATTATTTATTTTATTGAAATAAAATGGTATGTTATTGTATGAAGTTTCAAATTTATAAGTGGATTTCATCACTCAAACCCTATATAAAAATTGTTTGATCTCCTAATGGCATGTTATTTTATGTTTAAACTACACAAGGGGCATGTGTGTTTTCACCAGCCAACAAAGTGATCAGTATAAAATAATACTTTTATGCCCCAGGTAGTGTGGCATTTATCATTCAGACTGTCCGTCCGGCATTCCATTTTCTTGAGGCATTTTAAGCATTGTTTTCTGATATTTAGCTGATTTTTGGTATGCGAGTCTTCCTACGTGACTTACAGATTAAGTGTGAGTTTTGTTCCGGTTCATTGATTTTTGGAGAAGTTGTGGGCCTTGGTTTTAGACATTTTCTCTATGACAAACACACCTTGTGTTTGTTATAGTTGTAATGCTAATATATGATAAAGTTCCATACAAATTAGACAGCAGGTTATTGAGGTAAAATAGTCCAATTTCAGTATGTGATGTGATGTGTGCACTATATTTAAGAATTACAAAGAATATAAAGAATTTATTTTCTGCTCTGCAGTTGATAGTGTGTGTCTTTATTTGCTGAGTGGATGTTGGTCAAACATTCATAGTTAATTGACCTTAACTCATAGATAAATGTAAAGAAAAGGAATTTTGGCTGTGATGTATTTCTGCAGAATAATGGCCCTTTGTCTTTTCCATTATGGAATATGTTGTCACACAATTTTGGCGCTTAGGGATGAGGGTTAAACAAATTAAATTATGAGCATCCAATGGTAATGTTTCAGATTGAAGGATGAAAATCGCAGACTCTTACAAGAGAAAGCAGAGAACGAGCAGGTGATCAAATTGTTGGAGACGCAGAAAGAAGTCCTGTCTAAAAGTGTAAGGGATTCACGTGCTTATTTTGAGCTGCTTATCTCACTTGATACGATCCATGAAGAAGCATAAGTGTGGGCATTTGCTGTGGTGTGTGTAGTTGTGTGTAGTTGGGTGTAGTAGGGTTACATGATGGGTTTAGTTGTATATGTTTCTCGGTAAGGCAAGATATAGTGATATATTGAATCCAAAAGATGGCATTAAATATATAGCATTAATGCATTTTCCATTGCATGGAAAATAAATTGTGTAGAATATTCACAGAAAACAGATAAATCTTAGGTTTAAGTGTATTGATAGATTGTTTACGTGTTTAAAATAATTTTATGTCTATATTTGTTCAAGTTCATTGTTTATGAAGTTCTGTTAAAATTAAATTTTATATGCAAACCTACTTAAATATGGTTCTCAACTTTAATATACAATTATCTTTATTCTGCAATACAATTGAAAACTAGATCAAATGCATCAAAGTTGTGAATGTCCACTTTCTATAACCCATCATGTGACCCCTTTGTTTTTTTGGTAAAGTTACATTGAATTGTGCTTCTATCAAAAGATCATTTTCAATTTATCTATTTGTGAAATTGTAAATGTAGCAAGAAAATGAGAAATTGAAAAAATATGTTATTTACTGCAGTTTGAATTTCATGTACAACTTGCGACACTCACCGCCTAGACAGGATTTTCGTTAAGAAGAGACTTCTTTAAACATAAAATTGTAAAGGGAAAAGTGTAGTCGGTGATAAGTCTGTGTGGTCTGCTTTTTCATCTCGAATAATAATTTAAGCTCATGCATTTAGCCTGGGTTTTTAAAAAGAGCTGCTAAATTATAAACTTGTCATTTGGTAATTAAACTTATCTGAGTCACCTGTTGGTAATCTGCTTTGTTGTCCAAATATATGGGGGGGGGGGGAATCATTTTCTTGTAAAATTAATATTTATCATCCATTGTGGTCTGGTTTGAAGTGTAAAGGCTATTTTAGCTCGGCTGTTTTCGGAGAGGTATTGTCATAGCCAGCTTGTTGTCTGGCATCTGGGGTCCGGTGTCTGCCGTGCTTAAACCTTGACATTTTGCTCTAAAATCTAAGTGCTTCCACCTACAACTTTGAAACTTCATAATTAGATGCACCTTGATGAGTTCTACACGCCACACCTATTTTTGGGTCACTAGGTCAAAGGTCAAGGTAACTGTGACCTCTAAAAAAATTAATTCTGACAAGCTTTCATTTATTCAAGACTGCACCCACAGCTGAGCGTTGGCACCCATTATGCGGTGCTCTTGTTTTAATCCGTATTTAAAGTAAAGCAAAAGGTCTAATTTACACAAAATTTCTGCACACAAATAATGTGTTGTTTGTGGCATATTTCTACTGGTTATTTGTTATCTAAAAACGCATGTTTGTAAGAAAGACGATACTAAATTGCAGAATCTTGGATGATAATTGATATATACATCTTAATTAAATATTAATTGAATAAGAAATAATAATTATAAAAAGTTATGGTAGAGTTTTCATTATAGAAACTCTTTAAGAAAATAAAAATGCATATTTCTGAATTGTAGCTGTTTAATATATTTCTTCTTTATTGTGTAATATTTTTAACCAGGTTTTCCGAAGGAAAAAACTGGTTATTAGATTGGCGAATGCGGGCGGGCTGGCTGGCTGGCTGGCTGGCTGGCGGGCTGGCGGGCGGGCGGAACAAGCTTGTCCGGGCCATAACTTTGTCGTTCATTGTGAGATTTTAAAATCATTTGGCACATTTGTTAACCATCATTAGACGGTGTGTCGCGCAAAAAAATTACGTCAATATCTCCAAGGTCAAGGTCACACTTTGAGTTCAAAGGTAAAAAATAGCCATAAATGAGCTTGTCTGGGCTATAACTATGTCATTCATTATGAGATTTTAAAATCATTTGGCACATTTGTTCACCATCATGGGACGGTGTGTCGCACGAAAGAATCACGTCAATATCTCCAATGTCAAGGTCGCCACGAATAAAAATAGATTTATTTTAAAACAAACTTACAAAGGGGGTTAATTTTGTTTGTTCATTTCAAAAGTTCAGTTTGAGTTGTCTCCCTTTATCAGATTTTTTTTCACAATGAAAACCTGGTTTTGTGACAATTTTGTCCCTTGTTTGTTATAATCTTATATTTCTATTTAGAATTTAGCAGAAGATTATCCATTTGCCAAATGTATGTTTTGTGTTATGCTGAATACTGACGATGTACAATCAGATTTTTTTAAAGTTTAAATAAAAAGGTTAGAGTGTAATGACTGAATCTCATGACTGAAAGAACTATTTGTATAAAATCATTTTGTGATTTTGCATTAGAATTGTAAAAATTCCCAGAGACTCCGTTTATAAAAAACAAAATCAATGATTGTAAGAAAAATACGGATGACCTTAAAAAGATCAACTTGTTTTAATTGTCTGCACATTTATAAGTGGGTGGGTGTCAAAGTTATGTATTTTCAAGTTGAAGTTCACTATAAATATTTGTTGCAGGATGATAAACGCAAACTAGAGGTATTTGATTTATTGCAGTAAGGGGAATTAATCCCTGCAAGCTTTTTTACGCATAGTGTTAAGGCTCTTTGTCACAGATTATTGATTAGTATTGATAAATACGCATCCATATACATGTAGATCTGAAGTGCTATAGATTATATGTGGCATATATTTATACGAGCTGGGTTATGTGAAAATGGGTCTTGTGCCATATGTGGCCAGTGTAGGTCCTGACAAGACTGCACATTTGCACAGTCTGGTCTGGGGTTACCCTGTCCGCGAATGAGACCACGAAACCTTGCATGACTTTGTAGTGGTGAGGGTAGCTCCTGACAAGACTGCACATTTGCACAGTCTGGTCTGGGGTTACCCTGTCCGCGAATGAGACCACGAAACCTTGCATGACTTTGTAGTGGTGAGGGTAGCTCCTGACAAGACTGCACATTTGCACAGTCTGGTCAGGGGTTACCCTATCCGCTAATGAGACCACGAAACCTTGCATGACTTTGTAGTGGTGAGGGTAGCTCCTGACAAGACTGCACATTTGCACAGTCTGGTCTGGGGTTACCCTGTCCGCTAATGAGACCACGAAACCTTGCATGACTTTGTAGTGGTGAGGGTAGCTCCTGACAAGACTGCACATTTGCACAGTCTGGTCAGGGGTTACCCTATCCGCTAATGAGACCACGAAACCTTGCATGACTTTGTAGTGGTGAGGGTAGCTCCTGACAAGACTGCACATTTGCACAGTCTGGTCAGGGGTTACCCTATCCGCTAATGAGACCACGAAACCTTGCATGACTTTGTAGTGGTGAGGGTAGCTCCTGACAAGACTGCACATTTGCACAGTCTGGTCAGGGGTTACCCTGTCCGCTAATGAGACCACGAAACCTTGCTTGACTTTGTAGTGGTGAGGGTAGCCCCTGACAAGACTGCAAATGTTTGGATTTAGGCGCATTTTTGCATTACGTGGCTTATATATTTATAAAAAAAAGCTTAATTGGTTATTGCAGCTATATCACATGTATATCATTAGCCCTTATTACGTACATGTAACAATAAATCTGCTTACAAGTAGGGCAGCAGTTTTTGTAAATAACATGTTTTAAACTCACAATCATTATAAATTGATTAGACTGATATACTCTTTTGTCAGCTTTTAAATATTTTATAAAAGAATTGTGCACTTAACTTGTAATCACTTATTATGATAACTACAATAATTAAGGCTAATTTAGAATTATGAAAAAAGAAGCATTGTGATAAAAAAATTCTCTTTGCAAGTAGCTGTGACAAGGCTTGTATTGCAGTATGATGCTCTATTTTGTCAAGGCTAGTGGGGTTTATTCATATGCCAATGAATTATAATTGTTTAATGATTCAGTACTAAATAATGATTATTGATCAAGCAATTAGAAGAAAAAAGTTGCACACATTTATTTAGATTTAACATAGTTGTTTGTGTTTGCCATAGAAAGGTTTGGTCCCATAGCAACATCTAGAAACGCAGAATAATGAACATTTTGGAGGAAATGTTTTGTTTCTATAGTAAATGCATTGTTTAGTTCCAATATATAAACAATAAACTGTTTTATTATTTACTAATACAATAGTTCTAATTAATGTGTTGTAAATTATATTGTTCCCATAATATCACCTTTAAAATGCTGCATTTTATCAATGAACTATTTTCATGCTAGTAAATAGATGTTTGGGTGTTTTTTGCAAGTAAAGTGTTTTTATATGTACTTTGATTTCAAGTAGTTTTTTATGACAGTCTGTAACGAGCTAAATGCCTTTGAATGATGTTTAATGTGAATGTTTACATTTTTTTCAAAATTCATATTTAACCCATAACCTGGAATATTAGATAAAAATTAGGTTGAAATGATGATTGTTGTAGTTTCCAGTCAGAATTGTTATGACTTAAATATGTTAATGATTGTAGTTTCTACAAAAGCAAAAGTGAAAATTGATGCAATGTCTTATAATATTTGATTAAAGATAATTATGGAGGAATAAATTTAATAAATCCTTGTATGTGTTTGTTTAATTCCTTTTTATCTTATTATTTGAAATATCTGTTGTTGAGTCTTTGAAGGCTTTTCAAAAGATTGGAAAGTTTAAACAATCAATAATTTTGTTCGGCCTGTTAAACTGTAATTAACTTTTTACATTTAGGCTGTTATTAAATTCAAGGACTCAGTGATATGTTTGCATTAGATGACATTGAGTATCAAAGTTTACATGAAGTGGGACAAAGTGATATTGGAATTTCTTTATGATAAAGAATTACTTTAGTTCAATGAAAGCCTATCAAAGATCAAACACAATTAAATGTCAATGGAGGCCCTTCAATTAAAACTTTTGGGCTCATCAAATTCATTTAAAACAGGTTTTTAGTTTTTAATTCTTTAAATGTTTTAAAACAATTCTTTTTAATTTTGTAAAGGCTAAATTTTCTTTATTTTAACGTGTTTCAAATTTCTATTTTTAGCTTATTTCTAATAATAGAAAATAACTGTTTGAACCCCTTCCAAGGCCTCATAATTGTGTCTCTAGACCCTTGTTATCTTTAATCAAATATTTATAAATTAGGACATAAATAAAATGCTATGTTACAGTATGAATTGACATGAAATGATTGTTAGTTTCAGGGTTTTTCATCACTTTGATTGATGTTTAAATTTATTAAGTATAATAAATTGGTAGTGTTAAATCATTCAGATCAATTGAAGTGTTCCTTTGCAAATTTGCATATTGTCATATGTTTTATATTAATTGTAGAAGAGATACTCTTGTGATTGTATTGCATCTGCTTGTTTATTTTGTATATAATATTTCAAGTAAAGCTACTATAATTTTATATACAATGTATTTAAAAACATTCATTTTCAAGGTGTCATTCCAACAATGTTTTAAAACCTTGGGTCAATATAATGACACTTGCATTCATGTTTCAAGTTGGATTATCTATATCCTGATTTGTTTGTTTTTGAGTGTACAATCTTTTGTGAAAGTGTTCATTGGTTTATTGCAATATTTACCTAGCTATTAGATTTTTCCATTATTGTTAGATAAACCTGTGGCTGCTATTTTCTTGTTAAACTGGTTAGGCTATGTGGTATAATTTTTTTGAACAATAGATAGATATATCAACTCTTTTCAGCTTAATTTCAAGAAGTTCTGATTAATTTTTTATGGGTTCAAGATGATTTTTTATATTTCAGAATCTGTGCCCAAAGATAAAAAGCTATCAGTGCTTGAAATTTATGTCTGTACACAAAAATATAGCATTTATTGTTTTAACCATTACTTTTTTTGGTTTGCATTATTATGAACCGTTTGAAAATATTGATGTAAAATGTTTGTTATATTATTTCCACACCGCTAGAGATTGAATTAAAAAGGGGTCCATTTAGATGTTTTCCCTGAACTGTTCTGCAGCCTGCTTTGTTGTATGATTAAACTTAAGTCCTCTAGTTAAAGATCACCTAGTTTATGATCTGTTCTTATGTTCCATGAACTATTCCATAGCCTTCTTTCTGTATGATTAGAGCAGCGTTCTGGGATAATGGGCCTTAGTGCATGTGTGTAAAGTGTCATCCCATACTGGCCTGTGGAGTCCTCACTAGCTAATCAGGGTCAACACTAATCTGGGGACAATGTTTTAGGCACATGAGTTAAGCCCAGTGTTCACAGACAGATGCTCATTTAACAATGGTCCACTTAAATTTTTCCTGACCTGTTTTCTAATCTGCTTTTTCTTCATTTACAGGCAGCTTCAAGTTCAGAGAAGCTGAAGGACATAGGCAAGCTCACAGACAAAATAGAGCAGTACCGTAGTGACAACGAACACCTCAGGTATGACATAGGCAAGCTCACAGACAAAATAGAGCAGTACCCTAGTGACAACGAACACCTCAGGTATGACATAGGCAAGCTCACAGACAAAATGGAGCAGTACCATAGTGACAATGAACACCTCAGGTATGACATAGGCAAGCTCACAGACAAAATAGAGCAGTACCGTAGTGACAATGAACACCTCAGGTATGACATAGGCAAGCTCACAGACAAAATAGAGCAGTACCGTAGTGACAACGAACACCTCAGGTAAGCCATAGGCAAGCTCACAGACAAAATTGAGCTGTACAGTGGTGACAATGAACACCTCAGGTATGACATAGGCATGTTCACAGACACAGACAAAATAGAGCAGTACTGTAGTGACAACAAACACCTCAAGTATGACAGGCAAGCTCACAGACAAAATAGAGTAGTATCATAGTGACAACAAACATCTCAGTTATGACATAGGCAAGCTCACAGACAAAAAAGAGCTGTACAGTGGTGACAACGAACACCTCAGGTATGACATAGGCAAGCTCACAGACAAAATTGAGCTTACAGTGGTGACAACGAACACCTCAGTTATGACATAGGCAAGCTCACAGACAAAATTGAGCAGTACTGTAGTGACAACAAACATCTCAGTTATGACATAGGCAAGCTCACAGACAAAATAGAGCAGAACCGTAGTGACAACGAACACCTCAAGTATGCTACAGTAAGGTTCTTTTTAAATCTACTTGTAACTTGCTTCCTGAACTTTAAATAGTTGTTTTGTTTATATGATTTGTTGACAACAAACATCTCAAGAATGACATAGGAAATCTCACAGACAAAATTGAGCTGTACAGTGGTGACAACGAACACCTCAGGTATGACATAGGCAAGCTCACAGACAAAATTGAGCTGTACAGTGATGACAACGAACAACTCAGTTATGACATAGGCAAGCTCACAGACACAGACAAAATAGAGCAGTAATGTAGTGACAACAAACACCTCAAGTATGACATAGGTAAGCTCACAGACAAAATAGAGCTGTACAGTGGTGACAACGAACACCTCAGGTATGACATAGGCAAGCTCACAAACAAAATTGAGCTGTACAGTGGTGACAACGAACACCTCAGTTATGACATAGGTAAGCTCACAGACACAGACAAAATAGAGCAGTACTGTAGTGACAACAAACACCTCAAGTATGACATAGGCAAGCTCACAGACAAAGTAGAGCTGTACAGTGGTGACAACGAACACCTCAGGTATGACATAGGCAAGCTCACAGACAAAATTGAGCTGTACAGTGGTGACAATGAACACCTCAGTTATAACATAGGCGAGCTCACAGACAAAATAGAGCAGTACTGTAGTGACAACAAACATCTCAGTGATGACATAGGCAAGCTCACAGACAAAATAGAGCAGTACTTAAGTGACAACAAACATCTCAGTTATGGCATAGGCAAGCTCACAGACAAAATAGAGCAGAACCGTAGTGACAACGACCACTTCAAGTATGCTACAGTAAGGTTATTTTTTAATGTATTTGTAACTTGCTTCCTGAACTTTAAATTGTTGTTTTGTTTATATGATTTGTTGAACATGTTTTTGTTGTGTCTTTCAGGAACCGAATCTTGGAGTTAGAAAAGGTTAGAGACAATCTGATTGCCCAGAAAGAGGAATTGTTGGTATGTGAATGTTTTGACATTTCTTTTAATTGCTATAATATATGATGGAATTAAGTTCATATCAGATTAGATACATATGTGTAAATTTGTAAAATGTAGTGACTTTAGTTATTCATTCAATTGTTATTGATGTCCACACTTACCTTTCATCTTTTGTTACTTAATCCAATCGAGTTCTACGCTAGGTATTTTATGAGAACAAATTTGTAATGAACTCATCTGTTGTTTTTTTAATGAACAGATTTAATGCTTTTATTTGTACATAGTGTAAAGCTTTATTGCACTGTTCTGTTTGTGCAGGAAAATTATCCAAGGTATCTTGTGCTATTACTTATTCCCTTTGTCCCATTCCAATATGTGAATACTTTTTGCCATCTGTTTGTGTCGATTCCCCATGCATCAATACGTATTGCCATATCCTGTGGGTAAATTCATAATCCCTTCTTCCATTATCTTAAGATATATACTTACTATTATCTTGTCTTGTCTTGCCCCTATTCCAATTAGGCAATATTTCTCCACTATCCCATTCACTTTAATTAAATATTCATTCTTTTCTCTTAATTCCCTAGAATAAAACTCATTTCCCTCTACTTATTTACTTTAGGTTAACAATTCCTGTCTCCCTATACCCTTTAGCCAAATGATTTTTTTCCCTGTCAACATTTCCTTTTGGCAAATTTATATTCACTTCTCCCCATTCCTAATTAAAGTTCATTACTAATTCCCTTCCCCATATTTGTGATAGGCAAGCACTTATTCATTTCTCAACATTGCTGATGCTGATTCCCTTCTCCCCATTCCCTACAGGCCAACAGTGAGCTGATGTACAAGAAGCCCCAGCTAGATGATTTAGAAGCCAAGATAGAGGAGCTACGTGAGGCCAACAGGCAGCTGAGGGAGATCAATGAACAGGTCAATGAGAAGGCAGAGGCCTTGCAACAGGTAACAACTGGGGCTCATGTAGGGTGAGGGAGAAGGCAGAATTAATGGGCTAAGGTGGGCTTCAGAGTTTGGGGTGGGGACCGGTTAGGGGGGTGGGGTGTAAATTTGCCATGTCTTATTTAGGCTTAAATTTAATTTTCATGGTTGATCAGCAATTGTACAGTTGTGTAGTTTTGCGCTGGATTTCACAAGGCTTCTGAGGGAGTTTTCCAGTTTTTCAGAAGTGATTTTGTTTAATTATATATACATGTATTTAAAAAAGATTATGTAATATTGGTTCACTTGAGACAAGGATAACATTTTAAACAGCTAAGCAATATTTACCAGTTTAAAAAAATCAATTTATGATAACTTAGAATAACTTTGACATGCCATAGTCTGAGGCTTATTCCACGTGTTTTAAAGCAAAATGATGAACCTTTACTTTGCACTAGATATCCCTTGATTTTTGCCAATTAAACACAGTGCTCACTGTAGTCAAACCTGTCAGCTTTTGTTCAATTTGAATTCAGTCGTTGAGCATAAATTTGATATTGATATTTAAAAGCGGAAAAATGTAACTTCTGCCTGACTAAAAATGTGAATATGAACACGCCTTGTTTCCCTTGTGTTTGCTATATGCAGAGATTACTGGCTCATGCTTATCGCAAACACTGTATACTCCTTGTATTGTTGGGATATTTACAGAAAGAGCTATCATCAGTCTCCCTCCCTGATTCATTCATTCTTGTTCCTCAACATTTAATCATTCGACATGAGATTGTGAGTATGTAACAGAATTTCGTATTGGTCACTGGCGGTTTTGATTGGCTCTTGATCTAACAAAAAGCTGTCTTCCATATGGTAAGACAACTTTGAATCAAAGAAACTTCAAAAATATAATCAAGAATAAAGTAATGCCAAAATGTTTATAGGTTGTTTTAAATGCTTTTGTTCATGTCTGTCAAGGCCACTGTTATTCACGTGGAATTCTGTTACAAAATGCATGAAACATAATGTTATTGTACATTTTTAGCTCATCTATTTTTTGAAAAAAAATTATGAGCTATTGTCATCACCTTGGCGTCGGCGTTGGCGTTGGCGTTGGCGTTGGCGTTGGCGTTGGCGTCGGCGTCCGGTTAAGTTTTGCGTTTAGGTCCACTTTTCTCAGAAAGTATCAATGCTATTGCATTCAAACTTGGTACACTTACTTACTATCATGAGGGGACTAGGCAGGCAAAGTTAGATAACTCTGGCGTGCATTTTGACAGAATTATGTGCCCTTTTTATACTTAAAAAATTGCAAATTTTGGTTAAGTTTTGCGTTTAGTTCCACTTTTCTCAGTAAGTATCAATGCTATTGCATTCAAACTTGGTACACTTACTTACTATCATGAAGGGACTGGGCAGGCAAAGTTAGATAACTCTGGCATGCATTTTGACAGAATTATGTGCCCTTTTTATACTTAGAAAATTGACAATTTTGGTTAAGTTTTGTGTTTAGGTCCATTTTATTCCTTAAGCATCAAAGCTATTGCTTTCATACTTGCAACACTTACTGACTATCATAAGGGGACTGTGCAGGCAAAGTAATGTAACTCTGACTGGCATTTTGACAGAATTATGTGCCCTTTTTATACTTAGAAAATTGAAAATTTGATTAAGTTTTGTGTTTAGGTCCACTTTATTCCTACAGTATCAAAGCTATTGCTTTCATACTTGCAAGATTTATGAACTATCATAAGGGGACGGTGCAGGCAAAGTTATGTAACTCTGACTGGCATTTGGACGGAATTATGGGCCCTTTATACTTAGAAAATTGAAAATTTGGTTAAGATTTATGTTTTGGTCACTTTACCCCTAAAGTATCATAGATATTGCTTTCATACTTGGAACACTCACAAACTATCATAAGGGTACAGTAAAAGGACAAGTTGCATAACTCTGGTTGTCATTGTTACGGAATTATGGCCCTTTTTTGACTTAGTAACTTTTAATATATGGTTAAATTTTGTGTTTCGATCCACTCGAAGTATCAAGGCTATTGCTTTCAAACTTCAAATACTTACATGCTATCATGAGGTTACTGTACCTGGCAACTTGAATTTTACTTTGACCTTTGAATGACCTTGACTCTCAAGGTCAAATTATTAAATTTTGCTAAAATTGCCATAACTTCTTTATTTATGATTAGATTTGATTGATACTTTGATGAAACTACTCTTACCTGACATACCACAATAGACTTCACCCAAACCATCCCCCGTGCCCTCCCCCCCCCTCCCCCCCCTCCCCCCCCCCCCCCCTAATTTTTTTTTTTTTTTTTTTTTTTTTTATAAGATCATCTCACAAATGACCACCACACCCTCACACTATACCCCCACCCCACCCCCCCCACCCCCCCCCCCCCAAATTTTTTTTTGATTTTTTTTTTTTTTTTTTTTTTTTTTTAAGATCATCTCACAAATTATCACCACACCCTCACACTATACCCCCCCCCCCCCCGATTTTTTTTATTTTTTTATTTTTTTTTTCGCTTTTTTGGAAGATAATGTAATAAATGTCCACAACCCCACACTATACACCCCTCTTCACTCCACTCCTCCCTCCTTTGTGATTGAAAATGAGAGTCCCTTCACCTTTAAAAAGAAAATAGATGAGCGGTCTGCACCCGCAAGGCGGTGCTCTTGTTTCATTTGAGTTGTGAGAATAATAATTGTATGATATGAATGTAATTTTGTTATGCTCCCGGTAGGGTGGCATGTAGCAGTCGCACTGTCTGTCTGTCCGCCTGCTCGTCCGTCTGTCCACCCAGCATCTATTTTTTGGAGTTTTTTTATGAAACTCTTGCAGATATTAAGCTGATGTTTGGTATGTGAGTCTACCTAAATGACTCACCGATGAAGTGTCAGTTTTGTTACAGGCAATTGATTTTTTTGCAAAGTTATGGGCCTTGGACTAATTTTTTTCTCTATAACAATTTTTTTCCAGAGTTTTTGATGAAACACTTAAAGATATTTAGCAGATTTTTGTTGTGTTAGTCAGACTACATGACTTACAGATTAAGTGTGAGTTTGGTTACAGTCCATTGACTTTAAGCAAAGTTATGGGCCTTGGATTTCACTTTTTTTTTTCAAATAGCTGCTGTGTGGTTTCAGAGCGCAGTAGGGGGCATTGTGTTTCACAAACACAGGTCTTGTTGAATTTATTTTATATTAACAGTGTGTCAAGTAATTGAAGTTATAATGTTTTAAAATTAAACATATTTAAGTCTGCTTGATGCTTTTAATATGCTTACATTAGCTGATAATCTAGTAAACTGTTATACATGAATTTTAGGAATTTAAGATATTGAATATGTCAGTTCACAGGCAAAATAGTAAATGTTTTGCTTGTTTTGTTGTCCCCTACCAGTTTCACCGGAGGGGACTTATGGTTTGCGCTCTGTGCGTCTGTCAGTCTGTCTGTCACACTTTTCTGGATCTTGCGATAACTTTAAAAGTTCTTAATATTTTTTCATGAAACTTGAAAAATGGATAGATGGCAATAAGGACATTATGCACGTCATTTCATTTTGTTCCTACGTCAAAAATTTTGGTTGCTATGGCAACAATTATATAAAAAAATTATTATTTCTTACAATGATGGAGCCGGTAGGGGACATATATTGCTTGACAATAGTCTTGTTATTTTAATTTCTGTAGTATGATCATAAGTTATTTTTCATTCATGCAATCTGTCCCGCCGTCCATTCATGCAAAGATTTGTCCCAAAATTTTGAAAAAATGATGCTTGTTCTGTAAGTTTACAATAGATGTTACAATTCTAGCTTTGTTTGTCCAAAACTTACCATCACATGTCCATTAAATTCATGTGTTGAACTTGACATCTTATAAGCAATATGTTGATTTTGTAACGCTTTTATGCCATTGTGTTTTCAAGACCGTCATCGCTAATTGCAGTCAATATATGTTTCATCATTTCCAATAATTGATAATCGGCTTCTCATAAAAGCCAACTGGATTTGTGTTTTATGGCTTATCAAGCTCAACCGTATTTATATAATTTGTGTTATACCACCTAAGCTATAGATGAGCATATATCATCCTTTAAAACAATTAAATTTGAACGTTAGTAATTTAGTTAGTCACTTAAATACAGTGTCCATTTATTCATCCTATAAATTTACTTTACTCGTCTTTCCAGAAAATAATCGGTTCATGTTGCATTCAATCTTAATTAAATTTACTTGTTGTTTCATAAAAAAAGTGCCAGATGCGCTCACATCACAAAGATTCCTTACATGACCCATCACTAGGTGGAAAATGTCCTATAAATTTTTATGAAATGTCACCACTTTACCCCTGAAAATTTATGTAATGTCTGATGTTTTGTAATGTACCTTACAACCAGATGTCTGATAGACACCATTATTAGCCAAAAATAAAAGAAGACTGAAATAATTGACTGACATATTTTGTAAAAAACAACAACACACTTGTATACTTTAAACTGTCAAATTTTCTCAATTTTAAACTAGGTAGACAGGGTTTTTACTAACTCGTATGCAATGTATTGAAGTGATAATTTGTTGACCTAAGTTGTTCCAAGACCAGTTAATGTTTCTATTTAGATTGCAACTATGAGAAATAGCATAAACATTCTTTTTGGTCATCTACACCATGCAACTCTTCCTATCCTAAGTGAAAATCTGATAACCATAACCAAGATTCATGCTATGGGTTGCAACTTTCCAGCAGGGCAATGGGACACAGGGAATGAAGCTGTTGCAAAATGCTTTTGAGCAACTTCCCCCTAGAAATCTTCTCAAAGACTTTGTAAGAATTTGTATGGGTGGAATGTAAGACTATGTATGGGTGAAATATGCGGGGCTTGGTTAAAAAAAGTTATGTTGTCAAATTGTCTGATTTAACGGTTAAACAATCATAGGTATAACACATGTCATTGTACTCATATTTAATTAGCATGTTATGAGTACAGCTACCTGATAATTGTTTTTTGTTTGGTAACTTGTTATTAACAACCTTTAAAAGAGTTTTTGTATGTCTAATGTTTGGTCTGCTTTAAATCTAAAATTTGAAGAAACATTTCATGTAATTATTTTTTTAATATTAAAAGTATCCAGAAATAATACATTATAACTCTTCATACATAGTGTGTACCTTGTTACATAAATGTTAATCTTATGTTATTCATGAAAGTATGAAAAATGTTTAAAAAATCAGTTGAGCTCACAGCCAGCAGCTTTACTTTCATCAAGGGAGCCAACTTTGTATTTTTCAGGAAAACATAACACTAAAAGTACAGATCTGCTTATTTTTAACAAGGGATACTACTTTATGTTTCAGGAGAACGTAACTCTGAAGGATGCGGTGGGTGGCGATGGCTCTCTAGTACCCAGGGTAGAATTGGAGAGGTGAGGTTAAGAATTGCAGTAGTTGGGGCATTCCATACTGACTCGGATTATTATGTACAAGTTAATGTATCAAAGTTGAAAAAGTAAGATTTCTTTTTGAATTTTCTAATGAAATGTTATAGCAAATTATCTACCTCAACAATCTCAGTATATACTCATTTTGTTGGAATACAAAGCAGATTTTTTGGTAAAATAAATATGAAAAAATTTCTTTTTGTAGGGAGAATTTTTTTTTATTCAAGTGCTTGTTATTGCCGGCATCATGAATGAGGCTTGTTCTGGAAAAACTGGGCTGAATGCGTGTGTGTAAAGTTTTGTCCCAGATAAGCATGTGCAGTTGGCACAGGCTAATCAGGGAGGGCACTTAACTTTTTTTTTTGAATTTTTCATTTTAAAGAAGTCTCTTCTGAACTAAAATTTATTATAATCAGAAAGTGTTGTCCCTGATTAGCCTGTGCTGATTTCCAAGGCTTATCTGGGAAGACACTTTACGGACATGAATTAAGCCCAGTTTTCCCATAACATGACTCTGATGATCGTCCATTCTGTTTGCAGGCTGACTCGTGAGAAGGAGCGACTGCAGAGTGACCTTGAACACATGAGACAGGAGCACGAGAACTTGGAGGAGAGGCATCAGCGCTTCATTATACAGTACGGCCATGAGGGGTCCGAGACCATGAAAGGTGAGGCATTTAGACTGGGAATTATGAGACATTTCATGGGAATATGGGTTAAAGCCATTATAATGTTCGCAGTCTGGCCAGGAGCAACCCTGTCTGATAATAAGTTGTGCAAGTTTGCAGTCTCTATAGTAGACAGGGTGGCTCCTGACCAGACGGCATGGATGCGCAGGCTATCCCAAAGATACACTTCCTGCATATTGTATTAGATTCATTTTCATATGACATGCTCATATTAATTCAAATATGAAATTGTATTAGTGAAGACTAGGGCTGTCATGATACGCCGTGAGCGTACCGCGGTATATCGTGGTACGGCAACACTGTATAGCGGTACATACCGCGATATTTTACAGAATATGTATCTGTGAAGAAAACAGCAGAATAACAAGTTTTACAAACTTTATTTAACTCAATAATCAGAAAACACTGGTATCATAGTATGACTAGAAACTGTAATAAACTTGATAGAAGTAGTCATTGTTATTGTTATTCGCGTCTTTTTCTAAAATGTCCGCCATGTTGTTTACAATAGCTGTGACAACGATCTGTGTAAATCGAACGCTTCAAGGGCATGTTTAAAATGCGGAGTCAGCGGGCCCAGTATTGAAAATCCGTAGCGTTCTGACTCTTCCTTGACTTATTCAGAATCTTAAGATAACATGATTGGGAAGTGCCATGCTTTGAACGATCGATATACTAAGGAAAGAAAATAAGAAATAGAATAAACATCTTTTGGATAATTATGAACTTATTTGCAAAGGAAATCGGTATTCCAAAATAGGTACGGACCCATACATCGCCGTATTTTAAACGTGAAAGTTAAACATCTACAAGTGGAAGCGCTTGCTTGACCTGGATATTAACGGATTATTTATTTAGCCCTTTTGAATCGCTTCTACAGTTTTCAAAACGATATCTATATCAAAATAATTATTTTATGTATTTATATCTGTGCTAATATAATAATATTTAAAAAAAACGGTGCGGCAACGCCGTACCGCGGTGCGATTTATTTCACGACATGCTTCGCGATATACCTATATACCGGTGAATCGTGACAGCCCTAGTGAAGACTGCTAGCTAAGTAGCTTGTGTAAAAGACTGCCATGCCTGAGTTTGTCAGATCATTCTAAGCTTTGTCATATTACTTGTGTGGACATTCATTATGATTTATTAAAATTATTGTACTCTCCACATTATAGTAGAGATGGGTTTATTATCCCCCGCCAGAGGTGGAGGGATATTGTTTTGGCGTTGTCCGTCCCTCTGTCCGGCTGTCCGTCCGTCCGTCCGGCACTTTTGTGTCCGGAGCCATATCTTGGAAGTTCTTTGGTGGATTTCATTTAAACTTGGTATGAGTATATATATGCATAAGAGGATGATGCACGCCAAATGGCAT
Source organism: Dreissena polymorpha (assembly GCF_020536995.1). Lineage (NCBI taxonomy): Eukaryota > Metazoa > Mollusca > Bivalvia > Myida > Dreissenidae > Dreissena > Dreissena polymorpha. The sequence goes on from NC_068358.1 coordinate 74,190,458, forward strand.
TGTACACCATCTGTTAAAAACAGACTTATGGCCCTTTGTATCTTGAAAAAATGCTTTTTAGTGTCCAGAGCCATATCTTGGAAGTTCTTAGGCGGATTTCATTGAAACTTGGTATGAGTATATATATGCATAAGAGGATGATGCACGCCAAATGGCATTGTACACCATCTGTTTAAAACAGACTTATGGCCCTTTGTATCTTGAAAAAATGCTTTTTACTATAGCACTTTTGTGTCCGGAGCCATATCTTAGAAGTGCTTTGTCGGATTTCATTTAAACTTGGTATGAGTATATATATGCATAAGAGGATGATGCACGCCAAATGGCATTGTACACCATCTGTTAAAAACAGACTTATGGCCCTTTGTATCTTGAAAAAATGCTTTTTACTATAGGCATTTATTGTGTCCGGAGCCATATCTTGGAAGCGCTTTGGCGGATTTCTTTGAAACTTGGTATGAATATATTCCCACGACTTATTAATTCACCTAAATAAATTGTGAAGGCTTAAGAACCTTCCTTTGTCTTAGTTTTGTGTTATTGTCCTCCGTCCGTCCATCTATCATTATGTTCATCCGTCCAATTTGCACCCATCCTCAAACAAAGCATATGTTGCGGGGGATACCTTGGGCCTTTCAGGCCCTCTTGTTAGATTCACCATTGGCTTGTCTTTTGGTTAACAGCTAAATACTTTGCAGCAGAAGTCTTCCAACATTTTACAGCAAACAACATTTAAATGTGCTTGAATTGCTACTGATGATGTAACATAGTTTGTGCAGTTTAAAAATATTGCTAGATGTGAAATTATCTGTGCTATTTTTATTATCACTAGTTAAGTATTGCCATCATTGAATGAAGGTCTGTTTAAAACAGAAAAGCATCTTTGGACAGACTGTAAAGTGCTGAACAGGCTGGCTCTGTATTATGTTGGAACGAATCAAATAATAAATTTGGATCATCTTTCTTTTAAAATGTTCACAATAAACTATAATCATATTGTTATATGAGCTTCTTTCTGTTAAAACAGGGCTTAATGCATCTGCATAAAGTATTTTACCACATCAGCCTGTGTAGTCTAAACATGCTAGTTAGGGACAACACTTAATGCCTAAACTGGATTTTGCTAAACAAACTTCTTATAAATTACAAATTCAATAAAAGCAGAAAATATTGTCCCTGATAAGCCTGTGCAGACTGCTCAGGAAAATTGTTTAGGACACTTTATGCACAGACATTAAGCACCATTTTCCCACAGCAAGGCTCATATCATAATTTATCCTGTCTCATGCCTTTAAATCAGCCCGATAACCAGGTAACCTAATATCCCAAAAGATATTAGGCTAGATGACCACGTGGCCTCGAATATCCGTCAGTTGCTCTCGGCGCATGCGCACGCCTGTACTATTTTCTTTTAATAAAATATACTTGTTTTCAATAAAAAAAATTACAAAATACGTGTGAAGTACTGTTTGTTTAAACATTATTATTTTAACAGCATTATTTCGTCTTTGTGTATTGAATTAATAACGATTGACTCGATTTCTGTGTTGTTAAACAAGATGAAAGCTAGCCTAAGCGTTTTGCATGACTTGACGTCACAATGTTTTTTGTTCGTGCGTTTTTTCCCATATTAAATATTTCAACACAAAATACTCAAAAACTAGATATTTTAGAAACATTTCAACAAATGTTGTAAATGTGACAGGATAAGTAGAATAATAGGTTGGTGACGTGGATGGAGAATGGTTATCTGGCTCTTCGGAGTATCTTATCGGGTTCGCCTTCGGCTCACCCGATAACTTCCTCCGACTTGCCAGATAACCATTCTCCATCCATGTCACCCACCTATTATTTTCTATCTGTGCTGACACTTCCAGACAGGGATACCATCAAGAATCTAAACCGAGAGAAAGAGGCCCTTGAGAAGACAGTGGCTCTCATCAATGGGCAGATGCTGCTGGTAGAGGGAGGTAAAAAGCGCCTGGATGATGTAGTGGATGATCTGCAGATAGAGATTGTCTCCCTTAGAAAGCAACTTGAGGAGGCAGAAAAGAAGTAGGTTACACTCAACCATTAAAAGAATAATGACAAGTTTTATTGGCTAGGCGCACAACTATGCTTTATTATGTGTAGTTAATGTAGACTTTGTATAGTTTTGCGCTGATTCCATCCATTATTGGTTCTTCATAGCTTTTGATTTTTTATGTCCCCCACCACTATAGTGGGGGACATATTGTTTTTGCCCTGTCTGTTGGTTTGTTTGTGTGTTTGTTTGTTTGTGTGTTTGAGTCAAACTTTAACATTGGCCATAACTTTTGCAATATTGAAGATAGCAACTTCATATTTGGCATGCATGTGCATCTCATGGAGCTGCACATTTTGAGTGGTGAAAGGTCAAGGTCATCCTTCAAGGTCAAAGGTCAAATATATGGGTAAAAATTGCTTATTTAATGTACACTTGCACCATTGAAGATAGCAACTTGATATTTGGCATACATGTGTATCTCATGTAGCTGCTCATTTTGAGTGGTGAAAGGTGAAGGTCAAGGTCATCCTTCAAGGTCAAAGGTCAAATATATGGGGACATAGTGTTTCACAAACACATCGCTTGTTTTATGTAGGTTTGAACATAAAGTTTGTTTTCTTGTGCAGGTATTGAAAGTTGATTGCAATACATTGGCATCTGATACTCAAAAGTTAACCAGGTACAAAATTGTTGCCTCTTAAAACTGGATTGTGACGCACAGGATATTGCTTACCGGTATCATTAGGTTACACATTTTAGTACCTGTTACATGTGAGATTTATGGTGGAAGGTAGTTCTTGTAATTTTTTTCGAAAGCAAACTTGATGTTCAAACTTGCCTACTGGATATGATTAAGTTGTCTTTTATTTGCTAGTCGATATTTTTTCCCTTCTCTAAAGCTGATTCATTGCTATAAAATGATTTATTTGCAAGAGTAAATTATCATAAACCGTGATAAATAAATTAAGTCTGGTCAACTAGTGCATTTTAAATTACTGCAAAACTGTCAAATGAATGCGTAGGTTTTGCACTTAACAAGAATAAGGTAACAAGTTATCATTGTTCACGAGATAGAAACCAGCAAGTTTGCAATTTATTGCAGTGATACACTTCTAATAGTGTGTTCTGGAGAACAACCAAGATTTAAGACTGCATTGTTTTTGTTAGTATCATTTTGTCCCCACACTGTGTGGGAAGTGTCAAACATCAGGGTTAATTGGTATTCCCCAATCAGTTTATAATACCTTTTTACATTGTATATCCTCCTGAAAATGTGTTTGTTTGACATTGGAATGGTTGTGTGGGATGCAAGACAGCTTTAATGTGTATTTAATGTGTTATATCTTACAGTCCACATGTCATGTCTATTATTCTAATAAACACTTATTTATTTTCAAATTTTGAATATACAGTTTATGATATTGATCTGTGTGTGTATAAACTGAAAGTAGTATATGACTCAGGCAATAGCCAAGGGAACAAGTATCCTAGAAATGCAATATTATCAAGAATTCTTCTTATGCACATTTTATGCCAAGCACATGCTCAGCATCTTGAGATTTGCACATAGTTCATATACAGTTTAGTTTATTCAGTTTCGATAGATGATTAAGAAATATATGTATTCCCATGCAAATGCTACATCAAAAATAGGCACTCAACTTTAGGCATGTAAAATGTATTTTATTGAAACAACTTGGAGATTTCTATTTATTTCCTGGCAAAACTTTGTGACTAATAAAAAGATATATCTTCGGAAACATTTCCGGTGTAATTATGTGCATTAAATTCCACTTTTTGTTGCAGCTATTAATATATGTGCTTAGTATTTGCAGTTGCTCATTATATTTGATCATTTTTTGTGTGTTTTCATAATAGGTTTCATATGTAAGTTGATTTTATTCTTTGATAAATGGGTGTCTTTTTCTGTATATGAAATTTTTGTATTAACTGCTTCATTTCAGTTTTAGACCATTTCCTAATGGACATCTTATTGTGCACCAATTGCAGAATATTTAGTTATATAATCCTCTTAATTAATATAAACTTTTGACACACTTTGCAGTCTAATTTTAAAACATGCCTCAAACAACAGACCTTGCTTATATATTACCACGACTCAGCACTTTATTTCTTATTTCACATCATACTTTGGATTTTAAAATATTGGTATCATTTTGCTCACATTTTGCACAACAATATGCACAAAAATTCTTATGCTAGACATTTGTTCATATGTTTATGATTTATCTTTCTGCAAATCAGTTTTTAATGTGGTATATATTATTTACAGATTGGTCTCACTAGAAATGTCTTCTTATCACATGTGTATATGCACACAACTTAATTTTTAATGACACTGAAAATACTCTTTATAATCAAACATTAACTTTACTTAATGATCATATTTTAAAATTGTATGATTAAACATGGTAGGTTTAAAATTAAATGTACCATTTAGCATTTTTGAAAGAAATATAAATAAAAAGTAAAAAAAATGGACACCACTATGTTTATGATCCCAACTTTGTTAAAGTTGTTTGTTCTAGTTAAGATATATCATTATATAAAGTTAAATTGCTCCTATGCTGTTACAAGGTTCTGCTTAAATTTAAATTATATCTTGCCTATTAACCTTTTTATAATTTCACTAGGGAAAGAGCAACCATAACTCTTTCTTTTATTGTTTCTTGATATTTTCTGCCAATTTTGAACATCAAAATTGAGATAAATATTTATTATGAAGTTAATGTCATGTGTCGTTTTTCAATTTACTCAATCTTTTCTTTTAATTACACCACCAATATTTGTTCCTTTCTTTCAGTTAGATCAACAATTGCACATATGATTTATAAAAAAAGTCTTGTGGAAGAGATAAAAAGTAGATAATTGAAAAGAAAAGCTGTACAATGCTCTGAAAGCTCCGGTTATACTGATACTTAATTATTTGTAGGTGCATTAGTTTTGTGTGTGCTTTTAACATTGCAAATATTGCAATAGATTATGTTTTTTATGCATTAATCTAATAGGCTGCTTAAACAGTTTTCACAGTTTACTTTACACCACATTCGTGCAACAGTTACCACCCCTAAAGACAGTAACCACTGCCGTTGTAAGTAAAATCATTCACATTTGTGTGTAACTATATGTTGTTTTGAAACCAGGAAAATAAACAAAAGGCTGTTTTGAAGTCCTGGAACAATCCTGACATTGTTTTGAGGTCAGAGAAATAGATTAATAGGGTTTTGATGTCAGGGAACTAAACTAATCTTATTAGTCCCCTACCGGTGAAACCGGAGAGGGACTTATGGTTTGCGCTCTGTGTGTCTGTCAGTCTGTCACACTTTTATGGATCCTGCGATAACTTTAAAAGTTCTTCATATTTTTCATGAAACTTGAACCATGGACAGATGGCAATATGGAGTTTATGCACGTCATTTCATTTTGTTCTTACGTCAAAAATTCTGGTTGCTATGGCAACAAATAAACTACAAATATTGCTGAATATGGTGGATCCGGCGTAGGTAGGGGACTTTTTATCCCCATCCATAGGCAGAGGGATATTGTTTTTTTGGCGTCGTCCGTCCGGCACTTTTGTGTCCGGAGCCATATCTTGAAAGTGCTATGGCGGATTTCATTGAAACTTGGTATGAGTATTTATATGGATAAGAGGATGATGCACGCCAAATGGCATTGTACACCATCTGTTAATAATGGAGTTATGGCCCTTTGTATTTAAAAAAAATGCTTTTTTTGTGTCAAATATAACACTTTTGTGTCCAGAAGCATATTGGCGGGGGATATCAATTCAATGAATTTGCTTGTTTTGCTTGGCAATAGTCTTGTTTTGAATACAGAGATATATATAAATGCTGTTCAGAGAATAATACTCACGTTGTTTTGAAGTTTGGTTACTAGATAAGTGCTGCTTTGAAGTCAAGGAACTTAACTAAAATTGTTTTGAGGTCATGAAATTTTTCTTATCTTCATTTGATGTCAGTGAACTTTTCTAACATTATATATATTTTGAATTAGTAAACTATACGATATATACATCTCGACTAGACGAAAATGATACACACCAGGGACTTAAGATATAATTACGAGCATTTAGATGCTGTTTATTATGTTTGGTGTTTTTCAGATATATGCAGCCAGAAAGTTTTAATTTGTACCAGTACTAATCAATATATTTCGGATTTTTTCCAGCTTTGAGTTTGATATTATAGGTGATGAAAGTTGGCTTAATAGAAACACCTAACAGTTATTGTACATTTTTAGCAGAGGCAGTAATTATGTTTCTGAAAACAAACTGAGAAAGTTTGGTAAAGATATTATGTTATAGAGTTATAAAAAAGGCCTTACTTATTGCATTTAAAATGTGTTAGATGTTTTGTATGAATGCTAGGTATTTATAGTATGAGAGAATGTTATTGTCAAGAAGTATTGTTGACATGATAATTTATTTTCAGTTTGATTAGATATCTTTTAAAATTGTTTTAAATGTATGACACAAAAGTGTTAAATAATAAATGCTGTTTTTTCCCTTAATTGTTGTATTTTCCTATAAATAACAAGACAATTAATAGACAAAGTAATTGAAGCAAATAATTTAACCAACGTTTATCACGTCCATTTCTAACCATAAAGGCTGGAGGAGTATGTTAAAAAGGAAAAAGATGCAAAGGCCAAAGACCCTTCGAGGTATTGTATGAATTGCAGCGAGGTGTCAACGTATTAACACCTGTGCGAGGATATTGTAGATCAGTCATTTACTGTTTTTAAGATAACCAACCTTTTTGATATGGGCTTGTTCTATGGTACTTGTCTGCTTTAAAGGGACTTGAACACAGATTGGCCAAATTATAAAGTTTGTAACAAATTCCAAATTGAAAGTATGCAATCAGTGAAATACAAGCACATCAACACACATCACTAACATACATGTATTTATTTGAAATGCTGTTTTGTCTATGGATTATTAATAATTTGAATTGATAAATGATTAGTTCAAGAGCACGTAACTCTGCAAAGAATATTGTGCCATACATGACAATCATAATTGGCATCAAGATAGTATAAACAACTAAATTATAAAGTTTGATGTTGATGTGCAGAACACTGAGACACTTGATTGTAACACACAGTTATTATGGTAAATTATTTAAGTATTCAACATATCCTTAACACATTTATGCCTAGTGGATTCTCCCATCCTTCTAAATTGGATCAATTTATTTCCAAAATTAGGGATGTCTAGTATATTTATTTCTATATTTAGATTATTTCTTACAGAATTTCCTTAAAGCAAACAGCACAGACCCTGATGAGACGCCGCATGATGCGCCGTCTCATCTGGGTCTTCGCTGTTTGCAAAGGTCTTTTATCTAGACGCTAGGCATAAATGGGTTAAGTTCAAAGGAATATCACAACATACACACAAATATTGTAGTTCACTTACACATTGTATGAACAACATATCTATAAAGTGTGATGCTGTTACACAGCAAATTGAAAGACTATTTTACCATACAATGTGCAGTGTCATGTAAATGATGTTAGTATCAAACATTTGTTAAGTGTTAAGTAACATTAATCTTGAAATGTTGTAAGCTTCTCAACATGCTCGCAAAAACAGCGCAATTGATGTTGGTACCAATTGTCTTATTTCAAGAGCATATAACTCTGCAAAGAATATTTCATCTTACACAAAATGATGTTTTGCATCTGCATATCATGAACAACATAACATTTTTCAAAATGATGAATCATTGAGCAAGTCCCTTTAATGCCTATTTTCCTGGCAGCAAATCACCATCATTGAATGTCTGATGACAAACGCCTGTGTGTGGGCGAGTACAGTGGATGTTAATCTGAGACATAATGTCTCTAATTTTTTGTTATGTTTGCAAGTTGCCATAAAATCTGACTCTGGAGACAAATGAAACCCGGGTCAGTATTCAGCAATCCATTCAAAGACATAAAGAATAAAGAAAAGTCTTACAACAAAGAAATAAATGTTCAGCATTGTTCAAATCTATACAGGCTACAAATGCTAATTATGTCCTTAATTAATTATTTTGATGAGGAATTGTGTAGTTAGAAGGTTCAAATTCCATGCCGTATTGAACTGTAGTATTCTTTTAGAAAATTACAGCTTTAGAATATTCTGTATTTTTAGACTTTATTCTAGGAATGGTTTGTGAAGCCAAGCTCATATTACTAATAATGAACACTGATGGTCATTTGTTGCCCGGGTTATCATGACACTTGGCAGACAAGTATAATGTTTATTTGTACTGAATCTTTACTTGAACAGACATGATGGTGATGTAAGGCAATACCAGCTTGAGGTTGAACTGTTTCATTTACTTTATCATATGTGAGACAAACAAATGCAAAATGAAATTGATATCAATGTATTTGACTTTTCAAATGACATAAAATTACAGAGCACAGCAAATGAAATTTCAATACCATATTAAGAATTTATTGATTCAGAAATTAATTATCCTTTGGTTCATTATGCGTGTGTTTATTGTCTGCTGTTTTAATTATTCTAATTATTCTAAGACAAAACCTTGTCAAGTATTTTTTCTCCTTGACCTTTAATATTCAATTCTGGTATTGTTTTACAGGGATATCTTTTTCATTGTTGTAAAAATGTACATGAAAACATTGTTTTTATCTAACCTTAGTACTTAAAAAAAAAATTTAATGCAATATTTTAAAGTTACAATATAATACAATACAATAAAATCAATTAGCCTGAATGAGGTTAATTGCATCAATACATTAATAAATGTTTCCGTTGCATGAAACATAATATTGCATGAATGTGTAACTAAATTGTAATTATTTGTCAATTATTGTTTAGTCAAACACATAATATATATAGTTAGCCCATAAAAGCATGGTATGATCCTCAATGTTAACAAAAAGTGCATGACCTACCAGTTATTGCCCTTGAAGCATGAAGTTTTTAGCTATATCAGATGGGATTATCGAATGACAATAAAGATTGCAAAGTCTATGCTAAGACAGGTATTTTTACAGTTTAATACCCTTTATTTTGCCCCCCTTCAAAGAAGAGGGGGAGTATTGTTTTGCAGGATGTCGGTCGGTCTGTCGGTGGACCAGTTTGTTTCCGATCAATAACTCATCAACATATTGACAGATTGGCTTGATACTTCACATGTGCATCGGCCGTAAACATTAGATGACCCCTACTGAAATTGGGGTCAAAAGTCAAGGTCACTGTCACAATAAGTGTGAAAATAATTTTTGATCAATAACTCATCAACAAATTTACCAATTGGCTTGATACTTCATACGTGGATTGGCCTTTGACAGTAAATGAACCCTATCGAAATATGATTCACTTGGTCAATGGTCAAGGTCACTGTCACAATAAGTGTGAAAATTGTTTCTGATCAATAACTCGTCAACGAATAGACAGATTGGCTTGATCCTTCACATGTGCATTTGCCTTGGGCAGTAGATGACACCTATTGAATTAGGGGAAACTATGTGAAAGGTCAAGATCACTGTCACAATAAGTAGGAAAATGGTTTCCGATCAATAACTCGTCAACAAATTGACGTTTGGCTTGATACTTCCAAGGCCTGTATCTGATCAATTACTCATGAACAAATTAACTGATTGACTTGATACTTTCCATTTGCATTGGCCTGGACAGTAGATAACCCCTATTGAAATGGGGGTCACTAGGTCAAAGGTTAAGGTCACTGTCACAATAAGTGTGAAAATTGTTTCTGATCAATTACTCACCAACGAATTGAACGATTTGCTTGATACTTAACATGTGCATTGGCCTTGGACAATAGATGACCCCTGTTTTGGGGGCATGTGTCTCTAACTGCGGAACTCTTGTATAAATTATGTTGTAAGTATTTGTGTACCAGGGCTGTGTAGTTTATAATATATGCTTCTTCAACTTTCATGAGTTGTGGCCTCTAAAAATGAACATCAGTGAGTTTTTTTGCTAAGATTGTGAATACTTGGAAAATATGTACACTTTTTATGCCCCCCTTTGAAAAAGAGGGGGTATATTGTTTTGCTGGATGTCCGTCTGTCTGTCTGTTTGTTTGTCTGTCTGTCAGTCGGTCGGTCGATCTGATGGTAGACCAGTTAGTTCCAGATCAATAACTTGTGAACAGATTGACCAATTGGCTTGATACTTCCCATATGGATCGGCCTTTGCCAAATTGGGGTCACTAGGTCCAGGTCACTGTCACACTAAGAGTGAAAATTGTTTCTGATCAATAACTTGTGAACGGAGGGACCGATTGGCTTGATACTTCCCGTGTGCATTGGTGTTGGATAGTAGATGGCCCGATTCAAATTGGAATCACTAGGTCAAAGGTCAAGGTAACTGTCACACAAAGTGTGAAATTGTTTCCGATCAATACCTCATTGCTGATTCACTGATTAGCTTGATACTTCCCATGTGCATTGGCCTTGGACAGTAGATTATTCCGATTGAAATTGTGGTCACTAGGTAAAAGGTAAAGGTCACTTTAAAAAAAATGTGAAAATCGATAAGATTAACTCGTATGGTCAGTTTTGTTGCAAGACATGTTGGGGGGCATAAGTTTCTGACCACAAAGCTCTTGTTGCTTTATTTAATTGTCAAAATGCTGCTCACTTACCAGCCATATCAGCAAGACAGTAATTAGCGTTTATATCATATTGATATTCTTATATCTCAAATTTACTTGCTGCAAAATTTCTTTGCTGATCACAAAATTACAGCTCTTGCTATGAAAATTTCCAGCAAGTTAAGTCGATATATAGAGCAAATATTAATTCGAAATGAACGCTTATAACATTCTGGCTGATACGGCTGGACATTGAGTGAAGAGGGGGTATATTGTTTTGCACATGTCAGTCAGTTGGTCGGTCGGTCCGTCCGTCGGTCCGTCCACCAGATGGTTTCCAAATGATAAATCAAGAACGCTTAGGCCTAGGATCATGAAACTTCATAGGTACATTAATCATGACTGGCAGATGACCCCTATTAGTTTTCAGGTCACTAGGTCAAAGGTCAAGGTCACAGTGACTCGAAACAGTTAAATAATTTCCTGATGATAACTCAAGAATAATTAGGCCTAGGATTATGAAACTTCATAGGTACATTGATCATGACTGGCAGATGACCCCTATTGATTTTCAGGTCACTAGGTCAAATGTCAATGTCACAGTGACAAAAAACGTATTCACACAATGGCTGCCACTAGAACTGACAGCCCATATGGGGGGCATGCATGTTTTACAAACAGCCCTTGTTACAAATGATAAAGGGTATAAAATGGCCAAACATACCTGTCTTGGCATCGACCTTGCCATCTTGTTCGTCACATGATTACCCTCTCTGTATATTGTCTGTAAATTTTTGTGTAGTCAATAAATGTCAAATATTTTTATCCAAGAGAATGAAATATAGCCATCCTTTCCCATGCATCCCCTTGGGTATCATTCATTCCCTAATGGTTGTATATTGTAAGTTGACTGTGTTTCATTGGTTACACCTAAGTGACTGTGATATAGTCTCGTGACCTTGTTTCATACAAGTTTAGTTACATATTGATATTTGAAAATGGATCATCCACGATACCTAAAGGATATCAATTTCTGAAAGTATTGAATAATAACTATAAGAACATGTGTCAGGATGTATAATAAATTGATATTTCATTCTAAAGAGAACCATAACTCAAACTCATTTCCATAACATTAACAAGTGTCTGATACAGCTTATTGAGACAACGGGTCTGTTTTGTGTCTTTTTGTTGTGTTTAAAAGAACTATATTGAAATACTACCTTAGTTTATGTCATATTTCATGTCAGTGTTATTCAGTTATTGCCTTGTGGTTACACACAACACTCAGATGTGCTATTTACTGACTTATAAAACAGGTTACTAGTACATAAAGTTAAGTTCTTATTTTACCCCCACAAACGAAGTTTAGGGGGGTATATAGGAGTGAGCTTGTCTGTCTGTCTGTCGGTCGGTCCGTATTAAGTGTCTGCTCTCTATTTCAAGTAGTTTTCATCCGATCTATACCAAACTTGGTCAGAAGTTGTATCTAGATGATCTTAAGGCCAAGTTAGAACATGGGCCTTGCCGGGTCAAAAACTAGGTCACGGGGTCACTTAGTGTGTTTTAAACATTCAGCATGTTGTCCGCTCTCTAATTCAAGTAGTTTTCATCCGATCTTCACCAAACTTGGTCAGAAGTTGTATCTAGATGATGTCTAGGCCAAGTTCGAACATGGGCCTTGCCGGGTCAAAAACAAGGTCACGGGGTCACTTAGTACGTTTTACACACTTCAGAGCATTGTGTCGGCTCTCTATTTCAAGTAGTTTAAATCCGATCTTCACCACACTGGGTCAAAAGTTGAAACTAGATGATGTATAGGCAAAGTTCGAACATTGGCCATGCCGGGTCAAAAACTAGGTCACGGGGTCACTTAGTGTGTTTTAAACCTCACCATGTTGTCCGCTTTCTTAATCAAGTAGTTTTTATCCAATCTTCAACAAAATTGGTCAGAAGTTGTTTCTTGATAATGTCTAGAGCAAGTTTGAACATGGGTCATGCCGGGTCAAAAACAAGGTCACGGGGTCACTTAGGACGTTTTAAACATCACAATGTTGTCCGCTCTCTAATTCAAGTTGTTTTCATCCGATCTTCACCAAACTTGGTTAGAAGTTGTATCTAGATGATCTTAAGGCCAAGTTCGAACATGGGCCTTGCAGGGTCAAAAACTAGGTCACGGGGTCACTTAGTGCGTTTTAAACATTCAGCATGTTGTCTGCTCTCTAATTCAATCAAGTAGTTTTCATCCGATCTTCACCAAACTTGGTCAGAAGTTGTATCTAGATGATCTTAAGGCCAAGTTCGAACATGGGCCATGCCGGGTCAAAAACTAGGTCACGGGGTCACTAAGTACGTTTTACACATTGAGCATGGTGTCCGCTCTCTATTTCAAGTAGTTTAAATCCGATCTTCACCACACTTGGTCAGAAGTTGTAACTAGATGATGTGTAGGTCAAGTTCGAACATGGGCCATGCCGGGTCAAAAACTATGTCACGGGGTCATTTAGTGTGTTTTAAACCTCACCATGTTGTCCGCTCTCTAATTCAAGTAGTTTTTATCCAATCTTCACCAAAATTGGTCAGAAGTTGTATCTTGATAATGTCTAGAGCAAGTTTGAATATGGGTCATGCCGGGTCAAAAACAAGGTCACGGGGTCACTTAGGGCGTTTTAAACATCACAATGTTGTCCGCTCTCTAATTCAAGTAGTTTTCATCCAATCTTTACCAAACTTGGTCAGAAGTTGTATCTAGATGATGTCTAGGTCAAGTTTGAATATGGGTCATGCCGGGTCAAAAACTACGTCATGGGGCATCTTAGTGCATTTTAAACCTCACCATGTTGTCTGCTCGCTAATTCAAGTAGTTTTAATCTAATCCTCACCAAACGTGGTCACAAGTTTTATCTAAATGATTTCTAGGACAAGTTTGAACATGGGCCATTCCGGGCCAAAAACTAGGTCACAGGGTCACTTAGTGCGTTTTTTAACATTCAGCATGGTATCCGCTCTCTCATTCAAGTAGTTTACATCCGATCTTCACCAAACTTGGTCAGAAGTTTTATGGAGATGATCTTAAAGCCAAATTAGAACATGGGCCTTTCTGGGTCAAAAACTAGGTCAAGAGGTAACTTAGTGCGTTTTAAAAATTGAGCATGGTGTCAGCTGTTTTTTGTGAAGACGACATGCAAAATATTATGTGACAATGTGGCATGTGTGGGTATTCGTCACGTCTGTGACAAAGCTCTAGTTACAGGTCAAACAATATAAGACCGGGAAAAACTGCTTGTTGAAATGTATTATCTGTTTGCTTCCACTTCACAGCCGTACACAATTCTTTTATTTTAAGATTATAATATTTATAAATGACTTGATTGTTAGGGAACATATTTTTTGTGAATCATAATATAAAATTAACTTCAATGTTATTGATGTTTTAATGTACAAGGTAGATACGTCATCAAGATACAAGCCATTCATGATATGTTATGCATATGATGTAGGACGCAAGTTGGAGTAATTTAGAACAGTCCTATAATCCCTGATGTTTTCTAAACAGTTTAGATGAAATACTTCTAATAGATGTTTTCTTATAAAATGGTGATGGTCCAGTTGAAAACCAGAAGTTCTGTATTGTCTAATATGTGGAGCTTCTAATACTCAGTTCAATCTTGTTATTCTATAGTACCTTGAACTTTTATTTTTGAACATTTTACATTTGCCTGTGTGAATAAATGTCAGTGTGTGTACTTCATATGTAAAATGGCTAATACTTCTATGGATTGAAAGTTTGTGTAGTATTTGTATTTTACAAGAAATGTTTGTTTATGAAAAAATGTTGTTTAATGCAAAAATAGGATATGTACTATTTGCATCAGTACAATTGTTTTCAGATTACTTTACTTTTACTAAACATTAAAATATGTCAAGAAACAATGTACTGGCTTTCTTGATTAGAATCAAGGAGGTAGCTCAGCATCCAAGTTTACCCGTGTTCCCAGCAATGAGGGTTAGGTAATGCAGGAACGCAAGAGTTATGGCCCTTTGTTCATATAACATTGTTGAGCAGCTTTATTGTGTAAAGTAGGCCAGTTTGGGTATCTTTAATTTTCATTGTAGAAATGCTTATGATGTAAGTGACTCATTTTTTGGTAAAACACTGTTGCTTTTAAGGATGCCCATTTGGTTTACTTTTCATTATGTTTTATTTTTTAAATTACCATGTTTTTGCACAGTTAGCTATTGACAATTTTGTTTCAGCATTTCTGTAGCATAAGCAGTTTTAAAGCTTTAACATTTCAGGTTTTCTTTCAAACTGTTCCTGTATGTGAATGGCTTTTTATATGCACTTTCATATAAATAACATCTGTCATTTAAAACAACAATGCAAATGCCATTAAATGCTGCTACGCCAGAGCTTTTTGTAACTGAATCAGCTGCAGCAGCATTCCATTTGTTTTTGTCATATTCCAGACATTCATCTTTAAAAAAGTACATAAAGCAAGGAGTTTTATAATTGTCTAGATAATTTTCTCAAGGAGTTCCCTTTTTCAAATCTTTTCTTGTTGGTACAGATGGAGGAATTCGTAAGTGACATGAACTATTGCAGCCTTTCCCTTCACTGTTAGATGTGAATGTATATGTGTGAACTATGAATGTTACTTACACCAATGCAAAAAGTCTTTGAAAAAACCTTAAATGTGGTATACATCTTTCATGATTACATGTACCCTTACTTACTTAATATGATCAGTAACAAAATATCTGCCAACAACACTGTGTTTTAAGTCCCAACTATTGAATTAGACATAAGCATAACAACTTGAGTACCGGTATTCAAAAAAAACTTGAACACACTATTATTTTAAGTCAGAATAAGATCTCAATCTTTGAATAAACTTTCAACAATGCATTATATGCAGTTATGAATGTTGTATTTATAATTTTTGACAAATTGTAAGTAAAGTAGACACTAGTATATGTATTTGCAACTGGATGTTTATAAAAAAAAACCTGTAAACATGATAAACAATACAGTTACTGAATGAACAGTTTTGTTTGAGAAAATCACCACAATGATGTCCATTCCAAGTTTGATGTCTTACTCCAAATTCACATAAAACAGTGTTCTTGGTAAAAAATGATATATCTTTAACAACAACAATGAAGATTGTTTAAAGCTTGATTTCTGGACTGTTTATTGTTGATGGAATCAAACTTGTTGACAGTTGACTAATTACATTAAGTCCAATTGATTGTATGACACCACAAAACCTACATTGCACCCTTTGATACTAAGAATCCTAACTGTTGACCAATATACCACGTCCCTGTCACAGTCTCCTACCATGCACTCCCGAAAACACAATTTATTTTGCAGGTCTGTACAATTCCAGCAATATACTTTATGTTTTGTTCATTTTTGCAAATGATACTAATTTGAAGTATTTCTTTATTCACTTTAAATCACCTTAGACCAAGGTAAGAGTTCTACACTTTGCAGTACTGGGATTGGTTTTCTAGATGACTTTGTCATGCAATCCTCAATGTATAGTTTGAAACTGATAAATGCAGATAGGTGGATGTAAAACTGTACCAGTGAATTTGCATCTGCACTGTGTCAGCTATTCTATGATAATTTGTCTTGCTACATTGATATTTTTTATAGAAATGCATATTGATGGCTTTTATGGTACTTTAAGGAGGTACAATTTTAAAGAAGCAAAGCAATTATGTCTTATTTAAAATTAAAAAGAAAAAGTTTATTCTTATAATTTTGAAATGCATGCACTGGAAAGTGGAAAAAGTAAAATTATTACAAGATTGTAAATAAGGTTCCTGCCTGACTGTATGCAGACTATGGTCACAGCCATTCAAAATAAATGTTTGAAGCAATTATTGGCCACAACTTCTTTATTTCCTGGTTGACAAAAAAGCCAACATATTTTTTTTAATTAGGGAAAAAAGATTTCACTTTATTTTCTTGTTGATGGGACAAAACCAGTCAAAATGCCCATTGTATTGGATACAAAATAAAAAATGAATGCCCATGCTGTCCACAAGGATGAAGAGATGTTGTACATAAAGTATCATTGTCACATGCTTTTGATCAGGAAAAAGGATTGATTTGAAATACATGAGAACTGATTATTTGTAGCTATTTTGTTAATGTTACATGCACAATCAAATTTGGCAATGTATTGAAGTTCAAATCCTTCTGGACCCATTTTCTTTATTTATTGTTTATTAATGGATGCAAGTTGACTGGAACTTTAGGTTGTAATATGAGGTGCTGTAATTTCAATAGTGCATGCCATGTTTTACAAGTACAAGGTTTCCTAACAATCCTTTTCTTTAGATGTTGACTGCATGAAATGTAATAAATTTTCAATTGATTTTTTTACCTAGAATGTGTTGTAGGGAGTGAGTATTTACTGGAGCACAACTATTATGGCATTTTCACCATGGTGGTTAGAGGCATTTTATGCCATGATCTTCAAAGATGGTTTCCATAAGGCCTTATTTTATGCACTAAATTTTATTCTTGCAAAATGGCGCCAATTTTAATATGAAAAAAATACTGAAGATAAGGCTAAACTTGCAGTTGTTTTTAGATAAAAAGCTTTGACTACTATAAACCTCTAAATTTGGTTGTCCATTTTCATATTTAAAAGGTAATTTATTTAATATGAAACAAATTATTTTCCATTTTGGTAGAGTTAAACAGACATAATAAACTCCGAAACTCTGCTATCCATGGCAAGAATTAATTATGATATGATTTAAGCCACATTGTACATTGTATTGGTGTAGGAGGTATTGGTCCATGTGTATGGGCATGATGCATGGCCTAGATTGAGGAGGTGATTAGTCAATTTATAGATTGGGTATTGGCATGACACATGGCCAAGGTAGTGGATAAAGGGGTAATACCTTGCACATATCTTCAGAAAAGGCTTAACACTCAAAAGCGCTGTACCACTTGGCCAGTATTGGCCAGATGTATTTTACCCGTCAGCAGTATTGCCACAAGGAATTTTACCCCTGACCATTATTGGTAAGATGTATTTTACCTCTTTGCAGTGTTGGCAAGTAAGGGTATCACATTTAAACGGTCGCGTTTCGTGTTTTGGTCAAAAACGTTTACAAAAACTGTAAACGTTTAAACGACAGTCAATATCAATATTAATCTGTTTAGTTCATTACGTTACGACGTTGCAAAGCTTGTAAACAGCTGCTGAAAAAGACTCGTATTAAAATCTATTTGTATCACGTGCACCACATGCCCCTTATTCACAATACCGTAAACATAACAATACACCATGTACCGACTAGACGTCTTGAATATTTAACGCGCGTCATCACGAAATTCCCGCCTTTTGTTGCATGAGCATGACCCGAATCGTCTTGACCATTCGATGCGTGTCGGCACGAAGTGCACGAGGAAATTTTTCCGACGTTTCTTCATCGGCATTCATTTCAAGAGATATGGCGAACAATCTCCGTGTAGGAATATTTTGACATAAGTTGAAGTATGCATCTTTTGATGTACATCGTGTTAAGTAAAACATTGACAATTTTAGAACTGGTTTACTCTTATTTAAGGAATGTTGGTTCAATATTAATTGGTCTTTGTTTTAAAATGTTACAGCATGTAAGTAGACAAAGTGTGACCCAATGGTTCGACAACGACGAGAACAGTTGGTTTTAATATGACGTCATTGCGCGAATGGGATATGCACTAAATATAACTTCCGGAAATAATTGCTACTTTCAGTTTGGAGATGCGATGGCACTGATGCTTTTAAAACGGACATAGGGATACCGTTTAAACGGTAACGTTTCGTTTATTTAATTTCGTTTAAACGTTTAGAAAAATTTGTAAACGTGATACCCTTATTGGCAAGAGGTATTTTACCCCTTAACAGTATTGGGAATAGGTATTTTACGCCTCACCAGTATTGGCAAAGTGTATTTTACACCATACCAGTATTGGCAAGAGGTTTATTATGACTGAGCAGTATTGGCAAAAGGTATTTTACCCCAGACCATTGCCTTTAAAGAGTTTTAGGAATTCATATTTTCATATAAAAATTAATGCCATGACATATGCAACATATAATGCATAACAATTCAATAAGATAAATGCCTTTTTTTCAGAAAAAAACTTGTTGTTTTTGTCGAGATAATTTTCAGTCAATACTGTAGACCCTTTTAAATTTTGCTAAGGGTTACTTATATAACCCCATGAGTTTCAATTCTAAAGGGTATTTTCAAAATAAAAAACAGTATTAATGTAAACCTCTCTTAGAAGAAGATTTGTGCATATAGCAATTAAAATCTGTGTCTAGTTTCACATAATTATTTACATATTTATGAACTTGCTTTTAATATTTGTTATGTGTGTTGACAGACATCAGTGAATATCAAATATGTTTTTTAAATTTATAACACATTGGCTTTGTTGGAAGATTTATCTGATTAATTTTTTGGAACCAAAATATTGAATAGAAAACATGTTTTGTATTCTCTTCAATATACTTACATAACAGGGTAACAATACCAGCACATGTTTACTTCTCTTTTGGTTGATTGCATCACCTTGACTTTGGTTATGTGAAGGTCACTTTACATTTATTGAAAACATTTGTTGTTACACCTTTTTACACTGATGTTTTTATTAAGAAAAGGGAAACTTTCTTATTAATGTCATAAATATCAAGTTCAATATACTATACCCTTGGGATAATGTACTGATATGGCATACAGTTCTTAAATCTTGTGAACAATTATTTTATTTTATTCTCAATTAATATTATTCAGGAACGATAATAGTTTTTGAACTGACAGATTGACATTTTTATTAAGTAAAACAACTCCATTTTTGCATGTTAATTTGTATCACAATTGGCTTGATTTTTAACTGTTTGCAGATTAAGCATTCATCAAAAGAATCTACTTAAATGTCTGTTGGATTGTTATGTCGATGAAATGTCAAAAGTATGCGTAGGCAGAAGTTTTTATGTGACTGCTAAATGGATGTATTGTTATCTGTCTTGTTATGCCTTGTAGAGTGTAAAGTGTATTATTGGATTTGATTTCATTATGTCTCTGGTTCTGTATTTTAGCTGTTATTGGTATCAATCTAATTGTATTAAGCTTTAAAAAGCAGCATGCAATCTGTACTTTTAGGTGAAAAGTTCCTTTAAAACTATCAAATCGGAAGTTGTGGTGTTTAGATTTAGATGAAAATCATATAATAGTAAATATTTTCTGGAAATGAATGATATGTCATCAATGAAAAACACTCATATTTTGTGAATAAAAATATTTATGGTACTCTAATTTACCATCTGTTTTATAGAGTTTAAACCATGTTAATCACTAATTCCAATCTTACCATTATATTAAACAATACTTGACAGATATTTATTCATTAGACTCCTTATGGTATGACCAAAAAAAGGTATTTAAATGGGAACAATGATACATTTTTAGGTTACTAGTAATGGAGTTTCTGTACATGGTGATGTCTATAATCTGTAACTACCTTTTAAAACTGTATGCGCCCTTAACAAGCTTTGTTTTATTTTCAGTGAACTGGCGCTTTTTAATTGATTGTCTAATCTCTGTATATGACTATTTATGTTATTACTTCCTGACAATCCATAAATAAGGATATAAAATGGGAATAGTATGTGTTAAAGAATTTAGTATCAAAATATTCACTTTAAAGGAATGTTTTCAGATAAAATCACTTATACATCAATTAATTATACTGTAATTTGGTTACAAAGAAATTCCTTTTGAACTGTTTCCATTTTTAGTAGATTTAAAGAAAATAACGGTCCATGAATATGTCAATAAATCAATGTTATGCATTTTCATATTTGCTAAAAATGCAATTAAGTAATTGTAAATCTCAAAATATTTGTCTATATTGGTTGCCAGGGTTACTCTTCTGTTGCTCAAATTGGTCTGGTGTTTCCATGGTTACAGGCACCAGCCAGAGGTGGAAGCTCTACAGGAGGAGATCAACATACTCAATGAGCAGCTTGACGAGTCCAAGTATGAGCAGGACAAGCAGAGGCGCCTCATTCAGACACTCAAAGATGTAAGTGGCTTACAAGATGCAAGTTTTGACAGGGAGGGTTCAGTGTGAAACAATGTATATGTGTATGTTATACAGTAGTTTTACGCACAACAATAGACATGCACTTTAAGATGTAAATGTCCACAGGGTGGTTTCAATGTGAAAGGAGGTATCTGCCTAAATTTGTTTTCAATATGATACACTACGCAACTCTTGATAGGCTTATTTACAAATACTTTAGCAGTATATATGTTGAATAAGTACCTAAATAACTCACTGCCAAAGGAAAACGAGGGAAAACCCCCATTGAGTTGTACCTTAATTGTTCACATCTAGCCATTGATCAGCAGGACTGTTAGAAGAAAATGTTCCAATAGGACAATTAAAAAAACACATAACAAACAAACAAACATAAAAAAAGTTAAGGGTTGGGCTGTGGCAATAATGTTGGGCTCAAAAGATAGTGATATTTTATGCCTTACTCTACCGCCGATATTCTTCTGTCTCACAATCGCAAAAAGCAACGTTTTTTCCAAAAAACTGACACAAATTAATCACCCAATTTCGCCACATTTTCCCAATGAAGTTAAGATTATAAATGTTATACAGCAATAATTCCATTGAACAATGTTCTAACGAGGCGTGTTAAGGGTTCACCTAATGACAACTAACTTAACTATTGGTTCGAGATTTTAGCCGGATATATGCGATTGAACGTTTCTATTCACACTTCTCTATATTGCGGATCATACTATACTGGAGATAGTCGATGTATCAAGATTGAGGAGGCCTGTTTTTACGTCAGCTTCCGATATGGCGGACTAGGCCAAAATAAAAAATAGGTCCGTTTCTGGTCTCCTTGGGTAAAAAAACAGGGTCGGTAGGTAGGGATTTTATTTATATATTTTTTTATTTTTTTTTGGGGGGGGGGGGGGGGTGGGGGTACTAAAATGGAATGCTACTATAGCTTTTAATAAGAAATACATGTAATATATATATATATATATATATATATGCTTTGTTTGCTTGATATTACATCTTATATGAACGAAAAAAAAATAAAAAAAAATTTTTTTGGCGACCCCAATAAAATGTTGAGGGTCGGCGCCGATTCGGGAGGCACGGTCGGGTGACTAGAAACGGACCTAGCAGAAGAGAAATTACGATGTGCGGTGAAAAGGACAAATAACAATAAAACTAATATTGGACAACATATAGTTGGTAACATATAATGAAATGCATGTTTCAATTACCGGTAATGATAAAGATTACGTTTAAGGTACAAACAACAAATATATTTATTAGAAATGTGCACAGTGAATGTGTGTCACGAAAACCAGTGGCAGGGTCGTGCGAAATTTGGAGTTTAGTCTACTCGCAAAGTGAAAGCATTTTAAATGAGTATTGTTCGAAAATGGATAAAAGACAAATATGATTTTATTTATATAATAGTGGATCTGTGTTTAGTCAGATTCATATGTATATAAAGGACATTCCAACTAAAAAAATATTTAGATAAATTGAAGGTTACAAACATTGTGTCTTAATATAGAACTTGGGTGTAATCTTTGATAGAACACAAAATGATATGATGAAAGGTCAGTTTTGTCCAGCTATATGCATATATCGCTTTGAATATTGATGACACATTGTTGACCTGTTATAGACAGTACATTCATTAAACATAATACCTTTACATTGACATTCTCTGAAAAACGCTTGTTTTTAGTTGTTTGCTTGCGAACAACTAATGTTACTGCCATAAAATTCAAGTTGGTGTGCTCTTAACTATGCTTAGAACAATAACCACTGCATCTGCCTGTGCACATTGATTAGCTGCATCTGCCTGTGCACATTGAAACAGGCACCCACATCTCGACCTGTGCTTTAGACACACTCTTTATAAATTTGAATGGGTTGTGTTCATTTAAAACTTGCGATATGAAAAGCAATAACATAATTTTGAAAACTGAGTAGCGTCTAAGATTATGCAATAGCAAACAACTTCAGTGCCTTCAGCGCTTTGATTATGATTTGCTTTATAGATCTCAGAAATGAAACTTACAGTTATAAATATCTCTCTCTAGGATTGTGAAGTTTTTACACATTTATGCACAGTTTATTGAGTCTTTTCCATATATGTTCAAGATTATAGTCTGCACTGGTGGCCATAAAAACAAACCATGCACTTCTATGAAGATCATTTAGCCTATGTTTTCTCTATTTACAATAACAAGATAGAATGATATACTGTTGCTTATTTGGAAAGAACTTAATGACATAACCTTGATACAGGCTGAACATAAACATAGGGACTACATGACTATCTCACATGGCTATGATGTTTTGGTATTGTTTGCTGCTTTCTTATAGCATTTGAAATATTGTGCCCAGTGATTTTATGTTAGAAATAATAGTCACGATATAATATAACGTTGATCAAAATATTGCATTTGACAATCTAAACCTATTAAGGAAATGGTTCATCTTTTTGTCAATAGATAAAGTTAACTTCAGAGCTATTAGGAAGCTGTAAACTGGTTGTAAACAGGATTTAAGGCAACAACAGATTCCTTATAAGTGTAAAGTGCACACACAACTCTTCTTTATAAGCATGAAGTGCAGAAAGAGAGACGTACCGGTATGCATGATGTTTAGTACATGAACTTATTCTGTAGTGTTTTTTTTCATCAATCTTTTGTTTTGATTTTTATGTTGAATTTATTGGAAAAGCCTGTAATTGTGGTTCTTGTTTCAGCAACATAATTTCAAACAACTTAGATGGTGTTTTTTTTTAAAGTGCTGTGATTGAACAAGACCTAAGAATTAGTTGTGTTTCAAAGTAAAAGTTATGCATGGCCATGTACATGCCTCTAAAGGAAAATGATGTGATAGGTGCTCATTAATGAAAAATGGTTTTAAATGAATGAACATAAAGCTCGGATGCTATGTAAGCTTGGATGCTTAGTCTAGATAATGTTGTTTTTTTTTTTTTAGGTTGATACATTTGGGTAGTAAAACTGCAACATGCATTTGACTGTATCTTTTTTATGTCCCCTCGAAGGGACGTATATAGTTTCCATATTGTCTGTAACTCAATCAGTTATACTGTACTTTTTGTTTCCGCTTTCTTTCTCAATGAGATATCATTTAATTGTCACAAAACTGTAAAAATGTTGGAATAAAATGGAGGTTAAGTTCGATAAGTTCAATAATTAGCCAAATATTACCAGGCTATCTTTAGTTATGGCCCTTGAACTACAAAATTATAAGGCAAGATTGTAATTGTATATTATGCTTTGTGTCAAAAATTTACATGTCTACAAATTAAAATAGACTTTCATTTCACTGGTAAAAGGATACTTTTTCCACCATCTGTGAAGAAGCAGCTTAAAAAGTTGGAAAAACATGGATTAAATATAGCGCTTCATATCCGTTGTTCAAAGGTTGAGTTTTGTTTCTTGAATTTAAATTGTTTCCACTGTTAAGTCATCAAGTTTGTTCTCAATATAGGACCTTGAGGAGGAGAGAAACAAGAAACCCTCTCAGATTCGAGTAAGTAGGACATGTTAGCTTGGACATACATCCATGTACCTTACTTCACAGTTTGCCAAAATAACATTTGTTATCAATATGTATTATGTATTGCCACTTACCAATCAATTCACAATCAACAACTTTTGTGTCTGCTTTTTTGGCCTGGAAAACCTTTTGATTTGAAAAACATTCTTTTATATAACCATGTTTAAGTACCTGTATAACAACGGGATGTCTGCTATTAATTTACATGATAGAAGTTTGTCTGTATACTGTACCTAAAGTTTAATTATATTGTGAATTGGTGTTTTCATTCAGATTTAATCTCTTATTTTATAAAGTATTAATAACTTCATTTTATAAAAAAAAATATTGTATATATTTCCTTTTTAACCTTTTTGGAATTTAAATCTGTTGCTAACCATCACAAAGTCCATACTACTGCTGTGTAGCTGTATGTGCAAAACTGTGGATTGATTGTTAAATGGCGTCTAATTAACTAATAAACTGTTCTTGTTGTAATTAAAAATTTCATTCATCATACATATGAGGTTTTATATTGCATGGGTTTTATGTCATGGATTTAATTTAGAATATGGCCAGGTGATTAAGATTGTATATAATCATAGATTTTAGATTTATTCATTATTAAACATGGACAAAGTTGCTGTGGTTTGTAAACAGATTACTGTAGAAACAAATGATGATACACTATTGCAAGTTATGAATGCAAGGACAACTTTCTCCCTATTGTTAAAGCATAAATGTTATATTATATGTTGTAAACTTAAAAAAAGTTATTAAATGTCATGCTATGCAAATGTCAATGTTATTTGATGTATATAATGCCAATGATTGCTTTTCAAGAGGCAACTGTTCCAACTTGGTTAAAAGTCTGAAATGGCTTCTTGTATTGGACCAGCATAATTTTGCATACTCAATAAATAATTGATAACATATGCATCAAAAATTAATTTGAATGAATGTTTAAGCAACATCTCTATTTGTAGGAATTTGAAAAACTGAAAAATTCTTTGGTAAATAAATATGGACATCTATTGGGGCTCATCTCTATTAGGACTTAACTCTGAACATGTTCCTGGTCTTTAAAAGTTTATTATCCCCCGCCAGAGGCGGAGGGATATTGTTTTGGCGTTGTCCGTCCGTCCGGCTGTCCGTCCGGCACTTTTGTGTCCGGAGCCATATCTTGGAAGTTCTTTGGTGGATTTCATTTAAACTTGGTATGAGTATATATATGCATAAGAGGATGATGCACGCCAAATGGCATTGTACACCATCTGTTAAAAACAGACTTATGGCCCTTTGTATCTTGAAAAAATGCTTTTTAGTGTCCGGAGCCATATCTTGGAAGTTCTTTGGCGGATTTCATTGAAACTTGATATGAGTATATATATGCATAAGAGGATGATGCACGCCAAATGGCATTGTACACCATCTGTTAAAAACAGACTTATGGCCCTTTGTATCTTGAAAAAATGCTTTTTACTATAGGCATTTTTGTGTCTGGAGCCATATCTTGGAAGCGCTTTGGCGGATTTCTTTGAAACTTGGTATGAATATATTCCCGCGCCAGAGGCGGAGAGGATATTGTTTTGGCGTTGTCCGTCCGTCTGGCACTTTTGTGTCCGGAGCCATATCTTGGAAGTGCTTTGGCAGATTTCATTTATTGTCCTCCGTCTGTCCATCTATCATTATGTTCATCCGTCCAATTTGCACCCATCCTCAAACAAAGCATATGTTGCGGCGGATACCTTGGGCCTTTCAGGCCCTCTTGTTGATTGCTGTAAACTAAGGTCTGTTTTGGTTACTTATGTCATTTAAGGTAAAGTTGTAATTAGTTATTGTGGTAAAGTAAGGTTTTCATTAAGGTAAATTAAGGTCATATCAGGTTAACCAATATTATAATTAGTTATTGTGGTAAAATTAGGTATTATTTGCTTAATAAATGTCATCTTATGTAAGTTAAATATATATTGAGTTAATGTGGTAAAGTGAAGTGTGATTTTGGAAAACTAGGGTCATATTAGGTAAACTAAAGTCATACCCAGTTATTCAGGCAAATAAATGTCATAGTACTTGAAATTGAAGGTTATACATAAATATTTTTTAAACAAGGTTTAAGAATGATCTTCGAAATGTATCCATATCATGTTATTTGAAGTTTGTTGTTGACCTTAAAATCAAAACGTCTGGATGTCGTTCACTACTCAGGGAAAAAGTTAATGATAAGATCAGACATCAGCTTTTAAAACTAGATAATTTGCAACTTGCAAAGTGTAATTGTTCATATAGGGAAGGGTATTTTTTCACACCTTGTCATGAAAGTAATTGAACTTGACTTAATTGAAATTATTATGTTCTTGGTTTCTTTTATTTGTATGCCCCCGGATCGAATGATCGGGGGTATATTGTTTTTGGCCTGTCTGTCTGTCTGTCATTCTGTATGTCTGTCTGTCTGTCATTCTGTCCCAAAACTTTAGGTTAAAGTTTTGCAATATTTAATAACTTTTGCAATATTGAAGATAGCAACTTGATATTTGGCAATATTGTGTATCTCATGGAGCTGCACATTTTAAGTGGTGAAAGGTCAAGGTCATCCTTCAAGGTCAAAGGTCCAACAACAAAAAAAGCGGCACATTAGGGGGCATTGTGTTTCTGACAAACACATCTCTTGTTGTAGTAGTTTTTACTAGTCAGTACATAAGTAAAAAATGACTGGCATCATGAGAAAATGGGTCTTATGTCATATGACGTCAGGGTAGCTCCAGACCAGCCTGCACAGACAGTTAGGTCAAGTGCAACCGTGTCCAAAATGAAGATATTCAAGGTTTCAAGGTCTAATAAGAAGACCAAGTAGCTCCTGACAAGTCTGGGGGATGGGAGGGCTGGTCTGTAGCTACCCGGGCTGCATATGGCATAAGACCAATGTTTGTATGATGCTGGTCAAATAACGCCTACTTTGTGTCTTGGCAGTGAAAAGTCTCATTTGCTGTTAAAATTGCATGCAGTACAGTGAGGTTATAATTACAAGTTAATGGTGCAAGTATCAATGTGACATATAAATTCTTCCAACATATGTGCCCACAAAATGCAGAAAGTTATCTTCTTTTATATTTGAATAGTGGTATATAATTAAAAATGACATTGTTAACCATAAAAAGCATGTTCAGAGTTAAAAGTCATAGCGTCTAGACATTGTTATTAACAAAGAATTTCTGCCCAATCCTTCCATAATTTAAACACTACAATCTCTTGCATAAAGCAGGAAACAATGTTAAAGTGCAACCATGGGATTGTCATTTTAAAGTCATACAAATAACAGCTTCTGTTTGAATAATTGCACAGAAAGTTTTTTTTTTTGTTTTGAAATGTTTTCAATCACAGATTAAACAATATACATTTATATGCATTATTGATGGTTTTGGCATGTTTCATTTTTTATTTAAAATATTTACATAAAAAAATAATTAAATGTAGTTGATGCGAATATTAATCTGTGAACACAGTGACTGCATCGAAATTTAAATTTAGTAAACTCAAATATTGTAATGGCATGATTTCTTTCAATATTGATTCTTTGAATATTTAAATAAAATGGTGAAATGGTGAACTTTGCATTTTATACTATATATTCTCATCTTTTTGGTATTGGGTATGCATATTGGCTTGTGTAAAGTCATATAGGGTTAAGTTGTAGCGCTAGAAATAATGATAATTTTTAATAAATTAAACAGCGAACCAGCGAATAATATATTTGAGAAATCTGGAGTTTCTAAAATATACAATAACAGTGTATTCCCTTTGTTTTCCTTTTCCTAGAGTTCTGTTGGGAAGGTACCGAAATAGAGAAAGATTCATGTATCGCTTCGCAGAAGACCAGTTTTCTTAATCAGATCCAGATTATAATTTTTTTTAGATGTTATAGAGAATTTTTGACTTTTGTTAGCTTGGTATCCATTTGTGAAGCCCATGCGCTTTAAACAGCTAAAAAAACACTATTTTGCTGTGTATTCCATTTTTGTTGTCCCAGTTAGTTGTGATAATTGATGTTTAAATTTAGAGACAATTTATGATAAAACAATGTTATAAACATAAACCAAAAAGAGACAGTGGCAAATATTGTGTGTACTTTCATATATTGACAATACTGGTTATATTTGGTTTTGGAATAGAAGTAGTTAATAATTTTATTTATATTTATAGTAAACAAGTCATATATCAAGAATAATAGAAATGTTTAAAGATGTGATTCAAAAGTATAAACAGTCTTCATAAGTGTGGTGAAAGGCTCCTTGACATTTTGTTACTGGTTTTCAGTCCACAGCTGTGATGTTTTAAAATAGGGTTAAGTAAAAAGAAACTCAATTTGTGGTCTAGCCGCAGACCATTATATATGCTACCTGAAAGCAGAAGTAACATGCTAAGATTCAAACCACACAAATGGATTTGACCTTTCAAAAACCAATATGAAAAAATACAAACACAAAATGAATCTGCGATACATTGATTTTTCCCTGGCTGTCTAGGCTGGTTGTTTAGGCGCTTGGTTCCCCTGTAATGTTTTGTATTTATAGCCAGAAAAAACATATCATAGATATTTGTACTTTTGAAGAACTTTTAGCCATCACTTACTTTATGTGGCATAGAATGTCATCATTTGATATTGTACTTACCCCTTATGCTGATTCTTGTTAATATTTTGCACACAAACATTGTAGTATTATGTAATTATTAGACGAAAAGCATTTATTACAGCTTTCAAGTAAATAAGCTTTCTATATGCAGCATCTTTTGGTAGTATTCTCTGCATAGAGCTTTTTGTGTACAATAATGTATAATTACACACCCAATAATTACCATTCCACACATTATCTGACTTGTACTTTTCAGGGTTTAGATCTAGTATGTATTGTGAATGTTCTTGACCTATTTGCAACCGAATGCAGTGTTGAGAATCAGACATGAGCAGTCTTTTTCCTTGCAATTAATACTGATATGCAAGTTGTGGTCTTTCTTAACAGTGTTCTACAGTTTGTCAAAGTTGTTCTATTGTTATGTTACTGGGCTTGCATGAATTTTAAGTTTATCCAAAACAGGCAACATTAATATTGTAATTAAAAGTTTGATGCATGTCATATAAATGTGCAGAAATAGAGTCCATTTGCAACTCAACTTATCTGTGGGTAAAAGCAACTCAGGTTACTGTAATATGGTCTGAATATTCTTGTCTTGACCAAATTTTTAAGGTATCTTTAAATTGAATGACTATATAATCACATTGATTTAAGATATTTATATAGCCGAGATGCCCGATTTTTCACTAAGTTCCTTATTAACAACAATACATACTACATTTAACAATGATGTTGTAGTTGAGATTGTTAATGCTGCTTTAGAAAACATTAAGCAATCATTAAACATTTACCTGCAGTCTAACAATCAACAATGACCTTCATGTCTATTACTTTCAGATTGTGTAGTTTTTTGAACATGGATATTACTTGTAAATTATCTGAATATTTCATTTTTCATATCGGCATTTCAATGACTTTAAGACTTCAGGCTGCAAATAATTGAATATTTATTAACCCCTTAACACTTAGATACGACTATTTTGATGCGTTTGTAGTCTCTTAGAAAGTTAAATTTAATTAAAGACCTTTTTTTATGGATTCAAGTTGTAAAGGCTTCATTTCCAATCCTTAGATACTGATGAGCAGCAAACAGCATAAAACCCGAACAGACTGCGAGATACTCCAGTTACTTGCAGGCTTATCTGGTTTTATGCTGTTTGCACATAACCATATTCACTTTGCCTCTGAGTGGGAATGGGTTAATTTAATATGTTGCAAGTAAATGGCATAACGTTTACACTGTCTTGAAGTAATCATTTTTCTGTTTGTGTACTGCGGCAAATCCATGGTATATAATTGTTACCATTGAGTATAACGCCTTTATGCAAATAGGTTGTTTTTTTCTTGTTCAACGTTGTATGTTATACCATTATTAGCATAGACATGAGTTTGAAGTGGCATGATTTATTTTTTCATATCTGTGATATAAGGAATATTATTATATTAGCATTACTTAATGTTGAAATTAATATTACAATAAAATGTAAAAAAATCATATTTCATTGTGTTTTAAATATAACATCACATTTGAGAGGAATAGCATACAGTTATAATGCACAATATGAGCATTTACCAATAAAAAGATAAGTTTTGTAATTACCATTTGACTACATGTATGTCGTGACCTTTTTTTTAAATTCTGTTTTCCCTTTTAACACTGGTAATGGCTTTATTAACCAGCAATATTTCTGCATTGTGATATATGCACGATCTCTTTTGGGATACTTTAGGCTGTTACCCTACTCAAGATTTACTTTGTCTAATTTTTTTTCTAAATGTTTGTTAATTTTTTTTTCTAAATGTCTGTAAAACCTCTGTAATAAAAGACTGCTATATTTATAAATAAAATAAGTAATTACTGTTGGTATGGAGAGAAGAAAGTGACAATTGTATGCTCAAAGGATATTATGCAGTCAATATTAGACATTCAAGCATTAGAATTAACCACATTTACGCAGTGAAGAGCTTATATAGTCATGCATTTTTTAAAGCATTTGTTAACAGAAATAATGTAGACAATATCTTTACTCACCAAGGTAATCCACCTGATTCTTATTTATTAGTTATTTCACATTTATTGCCCTTAATTGAATTATAAATGCCACAAAATATACCAAGTATCAAGAAATTACTCTATTGATCATCAGTAACTTTTATTGCTATTTAATATTACTTGCTTTAAGAATTTATGTTTTTATTAATTTCTAAATGTAACAAATACACCTATAATATTGGCACTTAAAATATCGTGCCATAACCAAACCGACGTGATCCTACTTGAGTTGTGAGAAATCATCTCAAATCTCAGCTTTGATCTTGGAAAACTGGGCTTAATGCATGTGCGTTAAGTGTCCTCATAGATTGGCAAATCAGGAACAACACATTCCACCTTAACCAGATATTTAATTAGAAGAGAATTTTATGTAACATTCCATAAAAGCAGAAAGTGTTGTCCCAGAATAGCCTGTGCACACTGCACAAGCTATTTTGGGACAACACTTTACACACATGCATTAAGCCCTGTATTCCCAGAACACGACTTATTTTACTAAAGGAAATTACAGTTACTGATCTTTCCAGTTACTTACTTGCATTTATTTTGTGACTGTCTAGGAATCCTTGGATGACGTAGGGACAGAGTTACGGGACATGCGTGATGAGCTTCACAAGCTGATGGGAGTCATAGAGAGCAAGGACCTCGCTATAGAGACCCTTGAGAACCAGCTGAGGACCTCGAAAGATGAAATCAAAATGAAGTATGGGGAGTTTTTGACAACAAAAAAGCCCTCACCAACAAATGGACCAATGATGTCCTTTTTAATAAAGTAAAAAGTTTGTTGGTAATCATGCTGGAATATTTTTGTCTTCAGGCGTTTGCAACGTAAATAAGATATGAAAATCATGACTGTTGTCACTTTACTAAGACGGTTTTTAGCTCATCTATTTTTTGAAAAAAAATTATGAGCTATTGTCATCACCTTGGCGTCGGCGTCTGCGTCGGCGTCGGCGTCCGGTTAAGTTTTGCGTTTAGGTCCACTTTTCTCAGAAAGTATCAATGCTATTGCATTCAAACTTGGTACACTTACTTACTATCATGAGGGGACTGGGCAGGCAAAGTTAGATAACTCTGGCGTGCATTTTGACTGAATTATGTGCCCTTTTTATACTTAGAAAATTGAAAATTTTGGTTAAGTTTTGCGTTTAGGTCCACTTTTTTCAGAAAGTATCAATGCTATTGCATTCAAACTTGGTACACTTACTCGCTATCATGAGGGGACTGGGCACGCAAAGTTAGATAACTCTGGCGTGCATTTTGACAGAATTATGTGCCCTTTTTATACTTAGAAAATTGAAAATTTTGGTTAAGTTTTGTGTTAAGGTCCATTTTATTCCTTAAGTATCAAAGCTATTGCTTTCATACTTGCAACACTTACTAACTACCGTAAGGGGACTGTGCAGGCAAAGTTATGTAACTCTGACTGGCATTTGGACGGAATTATGGGCCCTTTATACTTAGAAAATTGAAAGTTTGGTTAAGTTTTGTGTTTTGGTCCACTTTACCCCTAAAGTATCATAGATATTGCTATCATACTTGGAACACTCGCAAACTATCATAAGGGTACAGTAAAAGGACAAGTTGCATAACTCTGGATGTCATTTTTACGGAATTATGGCCCTTTTTTGACTTAGTAACTTTGAATATATGGTTAAATTTTGTGTTTCGATCCACTTTACTTCTTAAGTATCAAGGCTATTGCTTTCAAACTTCAAATACTTTCATGCTATCATGAGGTTACTGTACCTGGCAAGTTGAATTTTACCTTGACCTTTGAATGACCTTGACTCTCAAGGTCAAATTATTAAATTTCTCTAAAATTGCCATAACTTCTTTATTTATGATTAGATTTGATTGATACTTTGACAAAAGTACTCTTGCCTGACATACCACAATAGACTCCACCCAAACCATCGCCCGTGCCCCCCCCCAACCCCCCCCCCCCCCTATTTTTTTTTTTTTTTTTTTTTTTTTTTTTTTTTAAAATCATCTCACAAATGACCACCACACCCTCACACTATACCCCCCCCCACCCCACCCCCTCCCCAATTTTTTTTTAAACGGTTAAAAAACAAAACTATTTATTTTGATTATTTTATGTTTGAAATACCGTCCAACCATCGCACCCAAGAATCCCCCCCCCACCCCCCCTCCCCCCACCCGAATCCCCCCCCCCCCCTATTTTTTTTGTTTTTTTTGTTTTAAGATCATCTCACAAATTACCACCACACCCTCACACTATACCCCCCCACCTCACCCCCCCCCCCCCATTTTTTTATGAAACGGTTAAAAAACACAAATATTTATTTTTATTATATTATGTTTGAAATACCGTCCAACCATCGCACCCAAGAATTCCCCCCCCCC
Source organism: Dreissena polymorpha (assembly GCF_020536995.1). NCBI lineage: Eukaryota > Metazoa > Mollusca > Bivalvia > Myida > Dreissenidae > Dreissena > Dreissena polymorpha. The sequence continues at coordinate 74,223,810 of NC_068358.1, forward strand.
CCCCCCCCCCCCCCCCCCCGATTTTTTTTTCCCTTTTTTTCGCATTTTTGGAAGAAAATGTAATAAATGTCCACACCCCCACACAATGCACCGCTCTTCACTCCACCCCTCCCTCCTTTGTGATTGAAAATGAGAGTCCCTTCACCTTTAAAAAGAAAATAGATGAGCGGTCTGCACCCGCAAGGCGGTGCTCTTGTTAACACTTTGTGTTAAATATGTTAACAAGAAAGATTTGAAAGATTTGACATAAAAATATGGCCACACATTTCAATCACACATTTCAATTTAAAACCTTTTTTAATGCACTTTTTTGCTTGTTATTCCAAATAAGCAATTCTCAAAATTCCTTTCAGATCTCAGGCGATGTCTGACCTCCAGCGGGTAGTGTCTGACCTGGAACGCAAGAACGGAGAGCTTCACGAGAGCGTGGAGGGAGTGCGTTCCAGTGTGGAGGACAGGCTGATGTCTCAGAGGAGTTCTAGCCCCGCCTCCAGCCCTACCAGGTGAGCAGATGGCTTAGTCACGCAGGTGGTAACCATTTACTACGCAGATACTCACTTTGACTCTTTTTTATAGTCTATTAGTAAATTAAATTTAGTCATTTTTTAAACATTCAAGTTTTAAAGACTTCATTCCTATCCTAAGATACGGATGAGCTTCAAAGAGCATAAAAAACCTAAAAAGAGTTAGAGTTACTTGCAGCATGTTCTGGTTTTATGCTGGTTGCATATAGCCAATTTCACTTTGCTTCTGAGCTGGAAAGCGTTAAAAGAGTCCCTGCTCATTCAAGATGTGAATATTTTGTTCGCTTTTTTACATATCAGGATATGCAGATTCTCACCGTCTTTGGTTATATTACTTGTAAAGACATGCATATTTTGGCTGCCTTTGATTATGTTACTTGTTAAGACATGCATTTTTTGGCTGCCTTTGGTTATATTACTTGTTAAGACATGTATATTTTGGCTGCCTTTGGTGTTCTTAATTGTTAAGACATGTATATTTTGGCTGCCTTTGGTTATTATATTACTTGTTAAGACATGCATATTTTGGCTGCCTTTGGTTATATTACTTGTTGAGATGTGCATATTTTGACTACGTTTGGTTATATAACTTGTTGAGATGTGAAGATTTTGGCTGCCTTTGGTTATATTACTTGTTAACATTGGTTATATTAGTTGTTGAGATGGGCAGATTAACACTGCATTTGGTTATATCACTTGTTGAGATGTGCAGATTTTGGCTGCCTTCCCTTATAATACTTGTTGAGATATGCTTATTTTGGCTGCCTTTTGTTGTATTACTTTTTTAAGAGGTGCAGATTTTTGGCTGCCTTTTGTTGTTTTTTCGGTGTGAAGAAATGAATATTTTGGCAGCCTTTGGTTATATTAGGAAATTTCTTAATTTCATAAAATTAAATCTCAGTACATGTCATTAGGTATTATCTCAGCACATGTCACACGGTACTATCTCAGTTCATGTCATAAGGTACTATCTCAGTACATGTCATAAGGTACTATCTCAGTACATGTCACACGGTACTATCTCAGTACATGTCATAAGGTACTATCTCAGTTCATGTCACAAGGTACTATCTCTGTACATGTCACAAGGTACTATCTCAGTACATGTCACAAAGTACTGTCTCTGTACATGTTACAAGGTACTATCACAGAACATGTCATAATGTACTACCTAAGTACATGTCATAAGGTACTATCTCAGTACATGTCATAAGGTACTATCTCAGTTCATGTCACAAGGTACTATCTCAGTTCATGTCACAAGGTACTATCTCTGTACATGTCACAAGGTACTATCTCAGTACATGTCACAAGGTACTATCTCAGTACATGTCACAAGGTACTATCACAGAACATGTCATAATGTACTATCTAAGTACATGTCACAAGTTACTATCTCAGTACATGTCACACGGTACTATCTCAGTACATGTCACAAGGTACTATCTCTGTTCATGTCATAAGGTACTATATCAGTACATGTCATAAGGTACTATCTAAGTACATGTCATGAGGAACAAACTAAATAATTTGTGAAGAAAATATGGATGCATGAAAAATATTCCATGTGCATCCTGATTTGTTCGCTATAAATACCATGTTTACATATCTTGCTACACAAGCTATATGGAATTTCAATATTTTTTCACTTGATTGTTAAATGTGTGAGTTTATCCCACTCAAATTTTGTTTTGAACATGCAACAAGTATTGTAAGCAAGTATTTGCGCTTGATTGTGATCTCTACAAATGCAAGTTTAACTAGACATGACAACTATCATAAAAAGATTTCTCTGCTTCTGGTAAAGCTGAAGTTTCACATTTGTTTATAATTTGCTTGTCAGTGTTATGCAGTTCTAAGTAGAAGTTAGATATCTAAACATATAGTACCAGTAATTACCCTAAGATATGTGTGATATGTAGAAAAATACCTAAACAGCAAGAACAAATGAGACATGTTCTTGGAAAACTGCAGGAAGTGATGTCCCAGATTAGCCTGTAAAGTCAGCACATGCTAATCTGTGACAACATTTCAACATTCAAGCACACAAATTAAGTCCAGTTTTCCTAGAATGAGGTTGGAATAATTGATTTTGCCTGATTGTGAAATGAAATGCCACATCCTCACCAACCTTGCTGCAGACAGCTCTGTGTTTGAATTCTAGGCAGTCAAGGTCCCCAACGCCACGAGCCTCCAGGATTCCAAGGTCACTGATCACTTATGTTTCCATAGAAACCTCTCTTTGCTTGTTTACTGTCTGGCATCACCACGCTGCATTCCTGTACCCATGATCATAAAATGTTCCTTGTACTCGCATTGTGCTTCCATTGCATTAGAATTGCTGTTATATTCTTAAAATTTAGAGAACTTTTTGAAAATTGTGTGCGGCCATTTTTTGTTGATAAATCATAGTTAAGACAAATAAAGATAGGGATTAATTAATGACACTTCTTCTTTTTGGGGATTTGAAGGTTAATCTAGGATAACTTTTTTGCAGAATGTTGGTCAATTGTTTAAAATTGCACCTAGCTGTGAGGATTTGTTTGTTAAATACAGCAAGATTTGTCATTATTGCAGTGTGTGATGTGAGCACCACTTATGTAAATGTGTTGATTGCTAACAGTTTTAAGGAAAGATATGTAAATAATATTGTGTAAATACCATTCTTGACAGCACTTTTTTTCAAAAATAATAACATGGAAATTGATAATACAGTGAAACCTGTCTTGATCAAATGGTGTCAGTACTGGTTCAATGTTCTGTTTTCAGAGATGCTCAGTTTATCAAGGTTTTGGCAGGATGCAATATTTTTTCAATATTTACAAGTGTATTAGTTTAAACAAGAAGACAACAACATTTGTAAAAGTTTACTCTTTTACTTTTGTTTTGTTATTTTTGGCATATTAAAATGTCCATTTTGTACAATATTAAAAGTATACGACATCAATCACGCATTTAATTATTTACTTACAAGTTCAGACATGTTGATGTTTAAGAGTTACATAAAGAATAAACTATAGGTCCATGTCAAATGTTTTACACACATAATTTCAAAAACTGTAAAAACTAGATATTTTAATACCAATTAATTGTATTTGAAGATGAGCAAAAAATAGAAAAATCCTTGTATGTAGATTAATGTTCAGAATAAAGCGCAACAACAAATGTGTTGTTCACACGTGTTTTTACATTTTCATAATGACTGTGAGTGGTTGTTTTTTTCGGCCAAACCTTCCTGTTACACTACATCTAGCGCGATTTCTGCCATCCACGTCGCATCACCATGATACACCGTTCAACACGGTGATTTTGCCGTGGCGAATTGCGGTGTCAGTCTCTACGGTATCGGGAAATTGATCTCACGGTGGACCACCATGATCGCGGTGTAGCACCGTTGCCTCGGTGGTTCGCTGTGAAATACAGGTAAATGTGAATGAATATGTATATTTCGATATTGCAGACCGTATAATTTTTGCAAAGTTCTAGAATGTTTTGTTACATTTGTATGTACATTTGTATACATTGTAACTTGATGGTTAACAATCGTCATTAAACCCCCACAAACAAAGTTTAGGGGGATATATAGGAGTGAACTTGTTGGTTGGTCGGTCGTTCGGTTGGTCGGTCAGTCGGTCTGTCGGTCTGTCTGTCAGTCCGTATTAAGTGTCATAAATTGTATCTAGATGATGCCTAGGCCAAGTTGGAACATGGGCCTTGCCGGGTCAAAAACTAGGTCATGGGGTCAATTAGTGCGTTTTGAACATTCAGCATGTTGTCCGCTCTCTTATTCAAGTAGTTTTCATCCGATCTTCACCAAACTTGGTCAGAAGTTGTATCTACATGATCTATATGTCAAGTTCGAACATGGGCCTTGCCGGGTCAAAAACTAGGTCACGGCTCACTTAGTGCATTTTAAACATTCAGAATGTTGTCCGCTCTCTAATTCAATTAGTTTTCATCCGATCTTCACCAAACTTGGTCAGAAGTTGTATCTAGATGATCTTAAGGCCAAGTTCGAACATGGGCCTTGCCGGGTCAAAAACTAGGTAACGGGGTCACTTAGTGCGTTTTTTAACATTCAGCATGTTGCCCTCTCTCTTATTCAAGTAGTTTTCATCAGATCTTCACCAAACTTGGTCAAAAGTTTTATCTAGATGATCTGAAGGCCAAGTTCGAACATGGGCCATGCCAGACTTAAAAACTAGGTCACAGGGTCACTTAGTACGTTTTACACATTGAGCATGGTGTCCCCTCTCTATTTAAAGTAGTTTAAATCCGATCTTCGCCACACTTGGTCATAAGTTGTAACTAGATGATGTGTAGGTCAAGTTCGAACATGGGCCATGCTGGGTCAAAAACTAGGTCACGGGGTCACTTAGTGTGTTTTAAACCTCACCATGTTGTCCGCGCTCTAATTCAAGTAGTTTTTATCCAATCTTTACCAAAATTGGTCAGAAGTTGTATCTTGATAATGTCTATGGCAAGTTTGAATATGGTTCATGCCGGGTCATAAACAAGGTCACGGGGTCACTTAGTGTGTTTTAAACATCACAATGTTGTCCGCTCTCTAATTCAAGTAGTTTTCATCCAATCTTCCCCAAACTTGGTCAGAAGTTGTATCTAGATGATGTCTAGGTCAAGTTTGAATATGGGTCATGCTGGGTCAAAAACTAGGTCACGGGGTATCTTAGTGCGTTTTAAACCTCACTATGTTGTCCGCCCTCTAATTCAAGTAGTTTTCATCCAATTCTCACCAAACTTGGTCACAAGTTTTATCTAAATGATCTCTAGGACAAGTTTGAACATAGGCCATTCCGGGCCTAAAACTAGGTCACGGGGTCACTTAGTGCGTTTTTTAACATTCAGCATGGCGTCAGCTCTCTAATTCAAGTAGTTTACATCCAATCTTCACCAAACTTGGTCAGAAGTTTTATGGAGATGATCTTAAGGCCAAGTTAGAACATGGGCCTTTTTGGGTCAAAAACTAGGTCAAGGGGTCACTAAATGCGTTTTTAAAATTGAGCATGGTGTCCGCTGTTTTTTGTAAAGACATGCAAAATATTATGTGTCAATGCGGCATGTGGGGGTATTCGTCACGTCTGTGACAAAGCTCTAGTTATTTTCTATTGTTTACCCCCGTTCCAGAATCATTTGACATGTCGTACATCGAGCGTGATGTACTTTATATTTCGTTTCTACAGTTTCTGCGTGAATATTTATTTGTTGTTCATTTAAAGAATTGTTTGTTTTTGTTAACATTTCGTAAATGCTTTCTCGTTTGTGCACATATAGCTTGCGGTATCTGGACAAACGGCACCGGGACAATCGGCACCCAGTGTTTTTTTTGCATATGCGGACAGTCTGTACCCTGTAAATTTGTCGACCCGGACAATCAGCACCCGATTTGATTGTATACCAGGAAAAACGGCATCCGATTTAATTGTATACCCGGACAAACGGCACCCGATTAAATGCGATCGATAAAGCCCGTCAGCACCTTGTTGAACTAATTTGTCTAATCCGCTAATTGCTTTGGTGAAAGAGATGATTAATAAATCCCGTCAACAAACTGTGTTATCAAACCAAGTCGAAGTCCAAAATTTTATTGCATTAACATAATACAATGTTACAGCACAAAATAATAATAAGGGTCTGCGTTAGTGTTAGTGTCTGTGTTAGCGTGCAAAAGTTTAAGTTTTTGTACTACCCCAAATATTTTCTTTGTCCCTTGACATGTTGCTTTCATATTTTGCATACTTGTTTACCAACATGACCCCAACCTATAAACAAGAGCAGACAACTCTATCAAGCATTTTGTCATAATTATGGCTCCTTTTCCACTTAGAATATGCAGCAAATGTTAAAGTTTTCGTACTACCCTATTTATTTTCATTGTCCCTTGACATATTGCTTTCATATTTTGCATACTTGTTTACCAACATCACCCCAACCTATAAACAAGAGCAGACAACTCTGTCAAGCATTTTGTCATAATTATTGCCCCTTTTATACTTTGATAATTGAACATTTTGCTTAAATTGCCACAACTTCTTTATTTATGATCACATTTTATTATTACTTTGACAAAATAACACTTACCTGAATACCACAATGGATTCCACCCAAACAATACCCAACGCCCCTACCCAGAATCCCTCCCCCCCCCCAACCTCCCCCCCCATTTTTTTTTTAAACATCATCTAATAAATTACCACTACCCACATTATACCCCCCTCTCACCCCCCCCCCCTACCCCCCCCCCCGTTACCCCCCCCCCCCCCCCCAAAACAAAAATAAATTTTTTTTTTCCTTTTTTTATTTTTGAAAGATCGTCTAATAAATTATAGAATATGAACAATTTCCCCATGATGGCTTACGTTATACTGTCAAGCACTCGAATAGTAAAGCGCGCTGTCCTCTGACAGCTCTTGTTGTTTTCTGCAATTAGATTACGTTGAACATTGCTTGATGAAATAATTATGTAATCGCTATCAACTAATTATCCCCTTAATTACCACTATGTGTCGTCACAATTTACAAATACGTTTTGTTTCACCGATTTTTTAAATGTTCCGAATTTGCAAATTTTGTTAACGAAACATTTAGTTAGTAAGCTAGTTTTAATCAATTACAAGCGTGAATCGATTTATAATTAAAACCGGTGCATCCGATGTATTACTTCAAGCGCGGCCGTTCAACCTCACCATTACCCAAACAAAATATATGTACATGTATACAATATATAATTTGAAAACACCACAATACACGGAGATGGTACTTTTTATCGCAACGACTCTGTCCATATATATAGCTATGACCAGGTACTTTCAATAGGGTGCGGATTGTCCGGGTGCCGTTTGTCCGGATACCGCAAGCTAAACGTGTACAAACGAGAAAGCATTTCCGAAATGTTAACAAAAACAAACAATTCTTTAAATAAATAGGCAAGTAAATCTTCACGCAGAAACAGTAGAAACAAAACATAAAGCACATCACGCTCGATGTACAACATGTCAAATGATTCTGGAACGAGGGTAAACAATAGAAAATAATGACGATTGTTAACAATCAAGTTAAAATGTATACAAATGTACATACAAATGTAACAAAACAATATAGAACTTTGCAAAATTATACGGTCTGCAATAGCGAAATATACATGTTCATTCACATTTACCTGTATTTCACAGCGAACCACTGAGGCCGCGATGGTCCACCACGATCATGGTGGTCCACCGTGAGATCGATTTTCCAATAACGCCCGGGGTGTTCAGCCACTGTCGACGTGATCTATCATGATGGAAACGCCTTCCGATCGCGGTGATTTTCCACGCTCACGAAAAATTGTCCACGGTGAGAGTGAGGTGGATGGCAGAAGTCGCCCTAGACGTAGTGTATAGCTATAAGCATGGTGACTTGACCTTTTCTGTGAAAATGTGTCACAAGTTATTGGGTTCTCACCACTTTGGAATCAGATTTCAAATGTGAAAAATTATGCTGTTCAGTTTTGGAATGAATATGATCAAATTACAGATATCAGTGATTTTTTTAGTTAAGTCAGGATTTTTATTCATAGAAATAGACATAAAACAAGTATGATCAAGGCGTCTGTTAAGTTTGGACAGGTATTAGGTTTAATGTACTGGATTTGGATTAGACGGGTTTCATTGTATATGTCTGCAAATATAACTCTTTTGTTTGTTACATAACATGACATGTTATCTTTGGTCATTGCTGATATTTTAGCCGATTGACTCAACCCAGGTAATATCCTCACATCAGTTGTTTTTTCAAAAGACTAACCTTAGATTTCTTAATTTGTCAGTAGTTATTGAAGAACAAGCAAGTGATATTGTGACTAGAAGCTAGAGAGGAATTTATGGTTACTGTGGCACACCACTATGTCCAAAATCTGTTATATTTTATGTCTGTTACAAGTACTTACCCCAATTTGAAGTAAATGCGGGTTGACTGGAATCACCGTGTACATCTGTCCGTTTGTTTATCCATTTGCCTGTCTTTTAGTCAGCCATCGGAGTATGTTGACTATTATATGAGGTATGAAGATGAAACTTCATGTAGGAAGCTTCCATTGAAATGCATTATGTCTGTTTTCTCATCCTAAGGTGATACACATGATTTTGTTAGCTGTAACTGTATTAAATTTATGCCAAATTAAAATTATATTTAATTATGTTGTTACATTTAAAAAAAACATGAAAAAATATTTTTAATGAGTAAAAAAAAGTAACTAATAACATCCAATAAATCCCAGTACTCCACCAGATGTTGGTCATCTTTCATAGTTATATAAAAGAGATGTAGATAATTATGTTCATTCTAATTAGTTAAATGTCAAAGTTCCATGCTTTATTCTGGTTATCAGATTGATGATAGATGGCATTTAATTTTACACTACGGTAGTATTAAGTCTTTGTAATATTTTTTGTTAGATCTCTTACATTTGAATTTCCCCTTGAGTTTATTGATGGTGTTATTAAAAGTTATTATTTTATTATTTTGTTAAATAAATGAGTTTTATTTGTACTGGAATATTGAAATCTAATCTCATTCAAAAATGACTTCAAAATGAATAGAAAAAAAATATTTTGGATTTCAAAAAATATATTACAAACTATAAATGGAATGTTCCCAGAATCTGATAATTTTGCCACACAATAAAAAAATGTTTTTTTGTGTGGTTATTTTGTGGGATTTAGTTGCTATTTAGATAGATGTATATCAGGAATTAGTGCATGTATTTCAATAAGTAGATTTAGAAACGCCTTTTTAATTTAGTTAAATGTATTTATTTATAAAAACAACAATAAAATGACATATTACATTTACAATGCATAGTTTAAACTGGATTGGAAAACAAGCAACAGCAATGCTCATACTTATTCTTATAATTTTAACATGTTTTTCTTTTATTAATAAAATATCATAAGTAGATATGTCAATTTTTAGCTCAGCTATTTTCTGAGAAAACCCGAGGTATTGTCATAGCCAGCTCGGCGTCTGCCGTCCACGGTCCGTGTCAGGCTAAAACCTTAACATAGGCTCTAAAATCAAAGTGCTTCCACATACAACTTTGAAACTTCATATGTAGATGCACCTAGAGGAGTTCTAAACGCCACACCCATTTTTGGGTCACTAGGTCAAAGTTCAAGGTCACTTCTGACAAACTTTTATTTACTCCAAACTGCACCCACAGGCGAGCGTTGGCATCCGCTATGTGGTGCTCTTGTTTATTAAGATTTCAATAGAATACATTTATTCTATTACTGCAACTGAATCAATCGTATAACATTGCAGTCCTATACATTTTAATCTTATCTTACAAACTTTTTACGCAAGTTTATTTGAAATTCATTGCTTTAACCTAGAAACCAACATTAATGTTTGTATTTGTATGTACATTTACTGCCATTTAAATTAATAATTAACTTTCATAATAGGATAAATGGAAGATTTGGTGTTATAGTGGAATAATAGATGAAGGGATATTGCTGGGCAGAACACTTGAGTTCTTGGCAAGCATGATCAACTTAATCTTAATCTCTGCAACTTATATTGTATACAATATTATAATACCTCAACGCTGATTGAAGGGCCTTTTATGAAGGAACCTGATGACTTTTTTTTAAATATGAGGTCGATCGGTGTTTATAAGTCATCATGTCACTCAGGACCATCTATAATGTCATCATTTTTGGTAAAAGCTAATGAGATTCTATAAATTAATTGTATCCTTTTTTTGCACAAAAACCAACACAATTGAAATTCTTGAAAAAAAAAACAACTACAAGTGCACATTACATCTTGATTAACATGTCATATGTCATAAAACATATTAATTCCCCCAAAAAATGTAACATCTTAGCACCAAATTTTAATAAATTTGTCATGAATGAAGGCAAGGAGGTATGCTTAAAAGAAAAACAGGTTACTGCGTATCATTTTGTAATATTTCAGATTTATCTCGAATAAACAAATATTTTATTCTAAACCTTTTTTGTTATATTACAAAATGATAGGGCTCTAACCTCCTATTCTCAATGTTTACAATAATATGTGAAAAGAAATTAAACTTTTTTTGAGCTCACCTGATTGCTCAGGTGAGCTTTTTTGACCGGTCTTTGTCCGTCGTCCGTCTGTCCACATTTGTTCGTAAACACTCTCGAGGCCACATTTATTGTCTGATCTTCATGAAACTTGGTCAGAAGCTTTGTCCCAATGAAATCTCAGTTGAGTTGGAAACTGGGTTGTGCCAGGTCAAAAACTAGGTCACTAGGTCAAAAAAAAAAGAAAAAACTTTTAAACACTGTAGTAGTCAATTTCATGCCCAATCTTCATGTAACTTTGTCAAAATGTTTGTCTTAATGATACATTGGTTGAGTTCAAAAGTGGTTCCGGTCCGTTGAAAAACATGGCCACCAGTGGGCGGGGCAGTTTTCCTTATTTGGCTATAGAGAAACCTTGTAAACACTCGTCACAATTTTTGCCCAATCATAAAAGTTGGTCAAAACATGGCCACCAGTGGGCGGGCATTTTTCTCTATATGTATATAGTGAAAATATGTGAACACTCTAGAAGTCACATTTTTGGCCCAATTTTTAGCTGACCTGAGCACAATGTGCTCATGGTGAGCTTTTGTGATTGCCTTTTGTCCGTCGTTCGTTGTCCGTCGTGCAACGTCAACATTTGCCTTGTTCACTCTCTAGAGGCCACATTTATTGTCCAATCTTCATGAAATTTGGTCAGAATATTGGTTTCAATAATATCTTGGATGAGTTCGAAAAAGGTTACGTTTGCTTGAAAAACATGGCTGCCAAGGGGCGGGGCATTTTTCCTTATATGGCTATATATGGCTATAGTAAAATCTTGTTAACACTCTAGAGGCCATATTTATTTTCTGATCTTCATGAAACTTAGTCAGAAGATTCATCCCGATAATATCTTTGACGAGTTCAAAATGATGCTGGTTGGTTGAAAAACATGGCCGCCAGGGGGCAGGGCATTTTTCCTTACATGGCTATAGTAAAACCTTGTTAACACTCTAGAGGCCACATTTATTTTCCGATCTTCATGAAACTTGCTCAGAAGATTTGTCCCACTGATATATTTGACGAGTTCAAAAATGGTAACCTTTGCTTGAAAAAAAAGGCTGCCAAGGGGCGGGGCATTTTTCCTTATATATATATATGGCTATAGTAAAATCTTGTTAACACTATAGAGGCCACATTTATTGTCCAATCTTAATGAAACTTGGTCAGATGATTCATCCCAATAATATCTTGCAGGAGTTTGAAAATGATGCCGGTTGGTTGAAAAACATGGCTGCCAGGGGGCGGGGCATTTTTCCTGATATGGCTATAGTAAAACCTTGTTAACACTCTAGAGGCCACATTTATTGTCCAATCTTGATGAAATATGGTCAGAAGATTTGTCTTAATGATATCTTGGATGAGTTCGAAAATGGTTACGTTTGCTTGAATAACATGGCCGCCAAGGGGCGGGGGATTTTTCCTTATATGGCTTTATAAGGCTATAGTAAAATCTTGTTAACACCCTAGAGGCCACATTTATAGTCCGATCTTCCTGAAACTCGGTCAGAAGATTCATCCTAATAATATCTTGGACGAGTTCAAAAATGATGCTGGTTGGTTTAAAAACATGGCAACCACAGGGGCGGGGCTATTTTCCTTATATGGCGATAGTAAAACCGTGTTAACACTCTAGAGGTCACATTTATTTTCCGATCATCATGAAACTTGGTCAGAAGATTTGTCCCAATGATATCTTGGATGAGTTCCAAAATGGTTTTGGTTGCTTTAAAAACATGGCCACCAGGGGCGGGGCATTTTTCCTTATATGGCTATAGTTAAACCTTGTTAACACTCTAGAGGCCACATTTATTGTCCAATCTTCATGAAATTTTGGAAGATTGGGCTCAATGATATCTTGGATGAGTTCGAAAATAATTATATTTGCCTGAAAAAAATGGCTTCCAAGGGGCGGGGCATTTTTCCTTATATGGCTATAGTAAAATCTTGTTAACACTCTAGAGGCCACATTTACTGTCCGATCTTCATGAAACTTGGTCAGAAGATTCATCCCGATAATATCTTGGATGAGTTCAAAAATGATGCCGGTTGGTTGAAAAACATGGCTGCCAGGGGGCGGGGCAGTTTTCCTTATATGGCTATAGTAAAACCTTGTTAACACTCGATCTAGAGGCCACACTTATTTTGCGATCTTCGTGAATTAAACTTGGTCAGAAGATTTGTCCCAATAATATCTTGTTATTTCAGGTGAGCGACTTTGGGCCTTTCAGGCCCTCTTGTGTTTTTATGTTTCGTGTTTTATATAGCTATTGTTTAAAATAATATCTTATATTTCTGCAAATGTACCTGTCATCGTCGTTGCAGGATCCTTGACACCGATATGTTAGCCCCCGCACAAAAGTTTGACCACCTTTAACAAAATAATAACTTTACTATAATTGTATTTTTTTTATAAAATATTTGTTTAAGTGTTTATAGCCAAACTTAAAGCATTAGTATATTAAGCTGAATCTTTAAAGTCATAACATATTGAACATAAAATAAGAATCTTATAAACAAAACAACAATAATTTAAATGTATTGGAATACCTTTGTGTAAAATGGATTAAATGTTTCCTTCTTCACATATTGGAACAGTATGGTCTAGAAAATAATCAGCCAATCTATGATACACATTCCATCTGCAAAAAAGAAGCGATTAAATTGGGTATAAGGGTCATTTATGTTAAATTCAACACATATATTTATGCTTAAATAAGACCCGAACGGCCTTCCGTAGAGAAAAAAACTTTACGAGCGGTTGCTTTGTAAGCGAAAAAAATCCTTTTTAAAGCAAATAATTTCAGAAATACAGTGCTTACTGAACTGCAACATTTGTTTAATCATTTGTAAATCATGTAACATCATTTTACCATTACAAACACAGATAAATGAACATCTATCTTGTATGAAGGTCACGATTTTTATGCCCCCTCTTCGAGGAGGTATATTGTTTTGGTCATGTTGATCCGTCCGTCTCTCAGTTTGTATGTCCTTATGTCCGTCCACCAGATGATTTCCGGATGATAACTCAAGAACGCTTAGGCCTAGGATCATGAAACTTCATAGGTACATTGATCCTGACTTGCAGATGACCCCTATTGATTTTGAGTTCACTAGGTCAAAGGTCAAGGTCACTGTGACCCATAATAGTAAATGGTTTCCGGATGATGACTCAAGAATGCTTATGCCTAGGATCATGAAACTTGATCGGTAGATAGAACATGACTCGCAGATGACCCCTATTGATTGCAGGTCACTAGGTCAAAGGTCAAGGTCACTGTGACCCGAAATAGTAAAATGGCTTCCGGATGATAACTCAAGAACGCTTATGCCAAGGATCTTGAAACTTGATAGGTAGATGGATCATGACTCGCAGATGACCCCTATTAATTTTCAGGTCACTAGGTCAAAGGTCACTTTGACCCGAAATAGTAAAATGGTTTTCGGATGATAACTCAAGAACGCTTATGCCTAGGATCATGAAACTTGATAGGTGGATTGATCATGACTCGCAGATGGCCCTTATTGATTTTCAGGTCACTAGGTCAAAGGTCAAGGTCACAGTGACCCGAAATAGTAAAATAGTTTCCGGATGATAACTCAAGAATGCTTAGGCCTAGGATCATGAAACTTGATAGGTAGATTGATCATGACTCGCAGATGACCCCTATTGATTTTCAGGTCACTAGGTCAAAGGTCAAGGTCACAGTGACCCGAAATAGTAAAATGGTTTCCGGATGATAACTCAAGAACGCTTATGCCAAGGATCATAAAACTTAATAGGTACATTGATCATGACTCGCAGATGACCACTATTGATTTTTAGGTCACTAGGTCAAAGGTCAAGGTCACGTTGACCCAAAATAGTAAAATGGTTTCTGGATGATAACTCAAGAATGCTTATGCCTAGGATCATGAAACTTGATTGGTAGATTGATCATGACTCGCAGATGACCCCTATTGATTTTGAGGTCACTAGGTCAAAGGTCAAGGTCATGGTGACCCGAAATAGTAAAATGGTTTCCAGATGATAACTCAAGAACGCTTATGCCTAGGATCATGAAACTAGATAGGTACATTAATCATGACTGGCAGATGACCCCTATTGATTTTCAGGTCACTAGATCAAAGGTCAAGTTCACGGTGACCCGTAATAGTAAAATGGTTTCCCGATGATAACTCAAGAACGCTTATGGCTAGGATCATGAAACTTCATAGGTACATTGATCATGACTCGCAGATGACCCCTATTGATTTTCGGGTCACTAGGTCAAGGTCAAAGTTACAAAGAACATATATACACAATGGCTGTCACTACAACTAAGAGCCCATATGGGGGGCATGCATGTTTTACAAACAGCCCTTGTTACATATTTCAACTGTACAT
This sequence comes from Dreissena polymorpha, assembly GCF_020536995.1. Classification (NCBI taxonomy): domain Eukaryota; kingdom Metazoa; phylum Mollusca; class Bivalvia; order Myida; family Dreissenidae; genus Dreissena; species Dreissena polymorpha. The sequence continues at coordinate 74,238,833 of NC_068358.1, forward strand.
TTCTCAAAGTACTTTTACTTCTCATTTATCAAAAACTTGTTAATATATAATGATTTACATACCTTCTAGGTGTTTCCGACGACTAATTTAATGACATAAAAGAAAAATGACAATAAAACAACCGGTTTTCAAAGGCGCGGCCATTTTCCAAATATGACGTTTACATTCCAGTGACGTCATAATTCTGAGCGTCTTGGGTAAAACTGTTTGTACGGAAGTCTAATGTGTCCATATAAAAAGTATTTCTTTCAACCGATTTTTAAACAAAAATATCCGAGTTAATGCTTTACAAAATTTGTGGGACTTTTTTGGGAAAATACATTTCAGTGATGTCTTTCACTCTATGCAAAGAATGAATCGATCTATAAGCAATAGTAAAATCTTGTTAACACTCTAGAGGCTACATTTATTGTCCAATCTTTATGAAACTTGGTCAGAAGATTCATCCCAATAATATCTTTGATGAGTTCGTAAATGATGCCAGTTGGTTGATAAACATGGCTATAGTAAAACCTTGTTAACACTCTAGAGGCCACATTTATTGTCAAATCTTCATGAAATACGGTCAGAAGATTTGTCTTAATGATATCTTGGATGAGTTCGAAAATGATAACGTTTGCTTGAAAAACATGGCTGTCAAGGGGCGGGGCATTTTTCCTTATATGGCTATATATTGCTATAGTAAAACCTTGGTAACACTCTAGAGGCAACATTTATTGTCCAATCTAAATGAAATTTGGTAAGAAGATTGGTCTCAATGATATCTCGGATGAGTTTGAAAATAATTATGTTTGCTTGAAAAACATGGCTTCCAAGGGGCGGGGTATTTTTCCTTATATGGCTATAGTAAAATCTTGTTAACACTCTTGAGGCCACATTTACGGTCTGATCTTCATGAAACTTGGTCAGAAGATTCATCCCGATAATATCTTGGACGAGTTCAAAATGATGCTGGTTGGTTGAAAAACATGGCTGCCAGAGGGCGGGGCATTTTTCCTTATATGGCTACAGGGGGTTTTCAGCACTGTCTGTGCCTCCAGAAAACGGTGGCACTCCCAAAGCAAACAGACCTGATCCTAAACCGAAATTAAAAAAAAAATCCCAATTTCCAAAAAAAAAAAAAAGTTTTTGTTTTTTAAGAATTAAGTGTCTTATAACATGTGTGACTAACCAGTGTTTGTTTTGGTCAAAAATATCTGCCATAAGGTTTTGACTGTACAGTTCTTATCTCAGAGAGTAACTGTAACTGAAAAACAAAACTGCAGTACTTGAATAAACGTTGAACATGCCCAATATTGCATCTGTTCATATAAAGAAGACAAAATAACAAATAAAATCAAATTTATTTGTTAAACCACTGAACTATTTAAGCATGATAAATTCACAATTTTTTCCCAAATGAGCCGTTTCATCGAAGCAAAAATTCCCAAAATGCCAATTTTGTCGATAAAAAAATCCTAATTTGGTCAGACTCCTTTTTCTAAAATAGGCAGAAAAACCCCTGGGCTATAGTAAAACCTTGTAAACACTCTAAAGGCCACATTTATTTTCTGATCTTCATAAAACGGGTCAGAAGATTTGTCCCAAAAATATCTTGTTATCTCAGGTGAGCGACTTTGGGCCTTTCAGGCCCTCTTGTCATGAAATTTGGTCAGAACATTTGTTTCCTTGATATGAGAGTTGAGTTAGAAAATGGTTCCGGTCAGTTGAATAACATGGCTGCCAGGGGGGGCAGTTTTCTTATATTTATATAGTTAAAAAAAGCTTGTGAACACTCTAGGAGTCACATTTTTTGCCCAATCATCATGAAACTTGGTGAAAAGATTGGTTTTATATATATCCCAGATGAGTTCACAAATGGTTCTGATTGGTCAAAAAACATGGCTGCTAGGGGGGGTGGGGCAGTTTAGCTTATGTGACTAGAGAGAAACCTTGTGATCGAACACTATAGAAGTCACATTTTTTGCCTAATCATCGTGAAACTTAGTCAATACATTGGTTTTATTGATTTCTCGGACAAGTTTGAAAATTGCTCAGATCGGTGAAACACACTTTTTAGCCTACCTGATTGCTCAGGTGAGGTTTTAGGATTGGTCTTTGTCCGCCGTCCGCCCGTCCACATTTGGTTTGTAAACACTCTATCATTCACATTTCTCAAGCATTCTTTATCAAAGTTGCTGAAAGATCTCAGTCAAGCTTGATCATGAGCAAAATCACATAATTAATGCCATAATTATTGCCCTTAGATTGTCCAAATTTTCATTATATTATACAAAATCCTTGTAAACACTCTAGAGGTCACAATTTTGTTTCAGATTTTATGAATTTTGGTCATAATATTTATTTTTGTAAGCAAAGTTTGATGTTTGGTAAGGGGGGTCAACTCAAAATATAGGTCACCAGGTCAAATCTTACAAAAACAAAAACACTCCATACGCCAGAGTTTTGGTTCAATAATAATGAAACTTGACCAGGATGTTTGTCTGGACAATATCTAGGTCAAGTTTGACGTTTGGTAAAGATTGAATGAACCGACTCCTCTCAGGTGAGCGAACTAGGGCCATCTTGGCCTTCTTGTTATGGTAAACTGAGACTGAAGTTCTTATTACTTTGATCATTGACATTCAGAAAGTGAAAGTAATAGCATAGAGTTTAATGTAAAGGATGTTATTTCAATGTCAAGCACAAGGACACTACACTGAAATACACTAGTTTATGATAATATAGTTATTAAAAAAACAAACCTAGACAGCATGTTTTTGCGGTAGTGTTAGTGTTATGTAGAAAGCACATTTGACATAGTGTTGACATTTACAGTCATTTGATTAGTTGAAACGTGTTAATCAAGAGATGAGTTCACAATTAAATGGTTTATTTTACTGAGTGTTGAAAAATTGCTCATGGTTGCAATCTAAAATCTTTGAAACAAACAGCGAGGAAGAGCTTTCTTTGTTTTGGCAACCTTGTGTTATAAGAAAAATGTAAAAATTAAGCTTATATGTATACCCTGTTGTGAAATATTGAAATCAATTTCTTCATTTCAATGTTCTGCATTAAACAAAATTCTGTTTAGCTCATCTGAGCCCAAAGTGCAGAAGGTGAGCTATTGTGATAATTCTGTGTCAAGCATAAGTTGTCTTGCTGTGTGTGAAGGGTGGCATCAAATTTTAGTTCATAACCACTCCAAATGTCACATTTTTCAATCAATTTTGATGAAATTCATCCAGGATATTTATATAAACAATATCTTGGCCGACTTAAAATGTGGGCTATGTGCGTCTAAAACTATTGGTAGGTCACCAGGTAAAAAAACCTTCTTACCACTTTTGAGGCCACAACCATGATTCAATCTTATTGAATCTTGGTGAGATTTTCATCTGAACAATATCAATACCTTTTTTGAATCTTGGTAATGTTGGATCAAAAACTAAGTCAACAGTCATATCTTTTGAAAACTTGTAACCAATCAAGAGGTCACACTTTTCCTGTAATCTTGATGAAACTTGATTGCAAGGTTTAACTGGAAAATATCTAACCCGAATTGGAATCTAGGTCATGTGCGTCCAAAATTAAAGCTAGACCACAAGGTCAAATCTTAAATAAACCTTATTACTTAAGAGGCCATATTTATGACATAATCATGATGAGATTAGTTTGAATATGGGTCAATTGTGTCAAAAAACTAGGTCACCAAATCAAATATTTGAAAAAATGTTACCACTCTAGAGACTATATTTAATTATCCCTAAATCTTGGCGAACATTGTCAGAATGCTTACCTTGACTAATCTTGTCTTGGATTGAATCTGGGTCATGTGTGTCCAAAAACAAGGTCGCAAGATAAAATTCTTAGAAAATTCATATGATGTCTCTTAAAACCATATGTACCACTCAATCTTGGTCAGAATGTTTCTTTCCAATGTGATGGCCATGTTTGAATGCGTGTCAAGTGCGGTCAAAAACTAGATCACTAGGTCAAGTTTTAAACAATTGGTGTCGTCATTGCCCTCTTTGTTTGAAATGATATTTTTTTTATGCCCCTGGTAGGGTGGCATATAGCAGTTGAACTGTCCGTCAGTGTGTCAGTATGTCAGTATGTGTGTATATCAGTTTGCCCGTCCGTCCGAAAACTTTAATGGCCATAACTTTTTCAATATTGAAGATAGCAACTTGATATTTGGCAGGCATGTGCATCTCATGGAGCTGCACATTTTGAGTGGTGAAAGGTCAAGGTCATCCTTCAAGGTCAAATGTCTAATAAATGGCGTCTGTCCGTCCGTCAAAAAAATTAAACATTGGCCATAACTTTTGCACTATTGAAGATAGCAATTTGATATTTGGCATGCATGTGTATCTCATGGAGCTGAACATTTTGAGTGGTGAAAGGTGAAGGTCAAGGTCATCCTTCAAGGTCAAATGTCAAATATATGGCGTCTGTCCGTCCGAAAACTCTAACATTCGCCATAACTTTTTCAATATTGAAGATAGCAACTTGATATTTGGCATGCATGTGCATCTCACGGAGCTGCACATTTTGAGTGGTGAAAGGTGAAGGTGAAGGTCACCCTTCAAGGTCAAATGTCAAATATATGGCGTCTGTCCGTCCGAAAACTCTAACATTCGCCATAACTTTTTCAATATTGAAGATAGCAACTTGATATTTGGCATGCATGTGTATCTCATGAAGCTGCACATTTTGAGTGGTGGAAGTTCAAGGTCAAGGTCATCTTTTAAGGTCAAAGGTAAAAATAATAATGTTTTTTCAAAGCAGCGTTCACATGAAGCTGCACATTTTGAGTATTGGAAGTTCAAGGTCAAGGTCATCCTTCAAGGTCAAAGGTCCAAAAAAAAAATAAAAAAATTCAAAGTGGCGTTCTCATGAAGCTGCACATTTTGAGTGGTAGAAGTTAAGGTCAAGGTCATTCTTCAAGGTCAAAGGTAAAAAAATAATAATTTCAAAGCGACGCAATAGAGGGCATTGTGTTTCTGACGAACACATCTCTTGTTAAATATTGTTTGAGTGAGCATTCTGATTGGTGAATTTTTAAGTTGTGAAATGTGCAAAAATTGAATTCCAAATTACATGTGTTGTGTATGTACATAACATACATAAAATACAGTGGGAAACTTTTGAACTAATACTATAACGGTTATTCACCTGCTTAATCCATGAATCATATGTTGATCCCAATTTTAGAGTTGTGCCAATTAATGACTATTCACTGTTGTTGTTGTTGCTGTTTCAGAAAAGTGGAAGACGGTTCATCAAAGGACACTCCAGGTAATAAAATAATTACTTATTACTTAGACTTCTGAAGCTTCAAAAAACTTAACAAAATTATAATATTATGTTCTGCATTTCTGGTATTTTGGACTCTGTTTATTCCTATTAACAGCTATATTCAGAGATTGTTGCTTTATAATTTACATTGAATTTTCAATTGATGGTCTGGTTTGAAACAATTGGATTTTGTACAGAAACATTGAGTAGAAACAGCAATTTGTACACCATATTACACTTGACTCTGTCAATTATTTTGAACCCATGTCTGTGCATTTCTTTTTACAATGTATACTCCTAAAAATTATCAGTTATTTATTTATTACTTTATGAGTGCTTTTTAAGTTTTTATGCATTTCGTCAATGTTAATTGGCCATTAATATAAACGCATTAGACTAAATGGTTTGTGTTTGCAAAATTGGTTGTAATTTACAGATTGCAAAAATTGTATGGTGAATAGGGCATTGTAACAGTTTGACTTTTGAGTCAAGACTTGACAGAATGATGACAGTGTTTGCAAGGGTTCGCTTATTGTTGTTGCGTTTTATACAAGCCACATAAAATTCATCGCAATAAATATGTTTCTTATTAATCAACATAAATAAAATTATTTTATATTATGTTTGTTCATGATGCAAGTAAATTATTTCAAGATTTATTGCCAAAACATTGTTTTTCATTATTGTTGAATGTCCAATTAAGTACTTTAAGGCAATGAATGCAATGGCATAATAGTTAAAGGCAATGTTTGTATAAAACTGCACAGACAGCATGTCTTTTAGTATAAAGCTAAATTTCAAAAGAGAATAGTGTTGTTCGGCTATTATCCATTTTACCATGACTGTAGCCTTTATAATACTATAGCATAACTCTTTCAGTGCTGGAACCGAATTTTGAAGACCTTTGCAAACAGTTTGGATCCAGATGAGACGCCACAGAACGTGGCGTCTCATCGGGATCCAAACTGTTTGCTATTCTGATAGAATTCTTTGAAAAAATCGAAGAAAATGCTAATTTTAGAAATTCAACAGCCAACATTTTAGTAGACGACAAATTTCCCAGCATGCAAAGTGTAAAATCATTATGCTAATTCAGAGGCTATATATATGTCCAATGTCAGTTACTTTTAGACGGGTATTTAAAACAGCTTATGTAAAAGTATAATGCCAGCTGGCTCTGTTCATTATTGTGTGTAAGTTCCAGTTCAGACTAAATGGTTTGTAATGTTTGTTTTTAAGTTGTCACAATTTAGTCTTCGCAATGTTCTTGTCTTCCAGATTACATAAACAATGGTTGATATCTGTTTTTGATATCTGTTTATTTTTGAATGCATGCTTCAGATTAAGAAATAGTGCAGACAATTTTTAGCCTCCGTGCATTATTGGGATTTCAGAGTTATTCCTCAAGCTTTCAGCTTCAGTCCAATCAAGGGTTTTGAGCTAACTGATTGATAACTTTATAACAAGTAAGCCCTCAGTGGCCTGTAGTCTACTATTTATTATTTTGTAAGTTCTGACAAAATGTGTGTCCTTAGCAATTCATGTTTTTGTCAAACTGGGAAATAATATAAAAATACGATTTCATAAATTTTCTCCTAGCTTTTCTTTGCAGCTGTCAATGTGATTGTCTAGTGCAAAGAGACCACAGATTTTATAGTCAGTTATTGCCTTCTTTATCACCAGATGAGACATTCAAAACACCAGTTTCTGACAGCAAGGATAATTACCAGTCTAGTATAACACCTACTTGCTCTTATATTCTGCATATGTTCTATATATATATATATATATATATATATATATATATATATATATATATATATATATATAAGCCGTGCTCTGGGAAAACCAGAAGGCTTAAAGCATGTGAGTAAAGTATTGTCCCAGATCAGCCAGAAAGCTTAAAGCATGTGAGTAAAGTATTGTCCCAGATCAGCCAGAAAGCTTAAAGCATGTGAGTAAAGTATTGTCCCAGATCAGCCAGAAAGCTTAAAGCATGTGAGTAAAGTATTGTCCCAGATCAGCCAGAAAGCTTAAAGCATGTGAGTAAAGTATTGTCCAAGATCAGCCAGAAGGCTTAAAGCATGTGAGTAAAGTATTGTCCTAGATCAGCCAGAAGGCTTAAAGCATGTGAGTAAAGTATTGTCCCAGATCAGCCAGAAAGCTTAAAGCATGTGAGTAAAGTATTGTCCCAGATCAGCCAGAAGGCTTAAAGCATGTGAGTAAAGTATTGTCCCAGATCAGCCAGAAAGCTTAAAGCATGTGAGTAAAGTATTGTCCAAGATCAGCCAGAAGGCTTAAAGCATGTGAGTAAAGTATTGTCCTAGATCAGCCAGAAGGCTTAAAGCATGTGAGTAAAGTATTGTCCCAGATCAGCCAGAAAGCTTAAAGCATGTGAGTAAAGTATTGTCCCAGATAAGCCAGAAAGCTTAAAGCATGTGAGTAAAGTATTGTCCCAGATCAACCAGAAGGCTTAAAGCATGTGAGTAAAGTATTGTCCAAGATCAGCCAGAAGGCTTAAAGCATGTGAGTAAAGTATTGTCCTAGATCAGCCAGAAGGCTTAAAGCATGTGAGTAAAGTATTGTCCTAGATCAGCCAGAAGGCTTAAAGCATGTGAGTAAAGTATTGTCCCAGATCAGCCAGAAAGCTTAAAGCATGTGAGTAAAGTATTGTCCAAGATCAGTCAGAAGGCTTAAAGCATGTGAGTAAAGTATTGTCCCAGATCAACCAGAAGGCTTAAAGCATGTGAGTAAAGTATTGTCCCAGATCAGCCAGAAAGCTTAAAGCATGTGAGTAAAGTATTGTCCCAGATCAGCCAGAAGGCTTAAAGCATGTGAGTAAAGTATTGTCCCAAATCAACCAGAAGGCTTAAAGCATGTGAGTAAAGTATTGTCCCAGATCAACCAGAAGGCTTAAAGCATGTGAGTAAAGTATTGTCCCAGATCAACCAGAAGGCTTAAAGCATGTGAGTAAAGTATTGTCCCAGATCAACCAGAAGGCTTAAAGCATGTGAGTAAAGTATTGTCCCAGATCAGCCAGAAAGCTTAAAGCATGTGAGTAAAGTATTGTCCCAGATCAACCAGAAGGCTTAAAGCATGTGAGTAAAGTATTGTCCAAGATAAGCCCAGCTAATCTGGGACCATACTTGACGCTCTGACTTTGTATAGGAGAACATTTCTTTACAGAAACAATTTTTATAAAAGCAGAAAGTCACCGTCTCATCCCTGATTAAAATAGTGGGCATATTACAATGTACAAACACAAAATAATCACTTTGTTTTTTAAAGCTGAAGTTCCGCTTAATATATTGGATGTAGTCAGAAACAATTGGGTGCTTATGTTCTTGCTGCTTGATTGTCAAATTGAGTCAAACATGATTTGTGACCATCAAAACCTAGAGTGTTGGGTCAAATGAACACCCATGGCATTTTGTGTTAAGTTTTAATTAGTATTGCAATATTGTTTAATAATACCATGTTACAATATACTTTTTGAATTTATTGCAGTAAACAGACACTCTGGTATATATCATTGCTACCCAAGTGATTAGTATATGATTATGTAGCACATAGTCAATATAGTTTACCACAGTTATTACTGGAAATGTCACTTGCTCGGATCAATTTACCAAGAAACTTTTGTGAAAATGTCATTTGTCCAAATAGGGGAAGAACATATTCTTGAAATGCAGGTTTCAATATATCAAGAGTTATATGTTTTCATACAGTTTTGTAATAATTACGTACAGTTGATGCCATTTTAATTTATTAATCATTTATCCTCATACAGATCAGTCCTATGCCTGTAAATTCATGTTTGCAAATTAATGAAATAAATTTAAATAAAATTTTCTATCTAGAATCAGGTAGCAAGGCATAATTTTTATGTTGAAAGCTGTGAATTGTTTGTTGTCATTTAAAAGCGCAAGAGCTCGGGAACAAATTATTATTAATAATTTGTTTTTGTTGCTTTTGGATTTTCCCCATTTTTTAACAGCATTTCATCTTTTTTTTCAACAGTTTTTATGCTCCCACAAAAAAATTTGGGGGAGCATATAGTCGCCGCTTCGTCTCTCAGTCCGTCCGTCCGTGCACAATTTTTGTCCGGGCTATTTCTCAACAACTAATGACCGGAATTCAATGAAACTTTATGGGAAGCTTCACTACCAAGAGGAGATGTGCATATTATCAGCGGGTTCTGGTCTGATGATTTTTCACAGAGTTATGGCCCTTTGAAATTTTCCATTAACTGTACATATAGTGCAATTCTTGTCCGGGCTATTTCTCAGCAATTAATGACCGGAATTCAATTAAACTTTATGGGAAGCTTCACTACCAAGAGGAGATGTGCATATTATCACTTCAGTTCTGGTTTGATGCTTTTTCACAGAGTTATGGCCCTTTGAAATTTTCCATTAACTGTACATATAGTGCAATTCTTGTCCGGGCTATTTCTCAGCAACTAATGACCGGAATTCAATGAAACTTTATCGAAAGCTTCACTACCAAGAGGAGATGTGCATATTATCAGCCGGTTTGGTTAGATGATTTTTCACAGAGTTATGGCCCTTTGAAATTTTCCATTGTACATATAGTGTAATTCTTGTCCAAGCTAATCCTCAATAACTTATTACGGGTATTCAATGAAACTTTATGGGAAGCTTCACTATCAAGAGGAGATGTGCATATTATCAGCCTGTTCTCGTGGGATGATTTTGTCACAGAGTTATGGCCCTTTGAAATTGTCCATTGTACATATAGTGCAATTCTTTTCCGAGCTATTTCTCAGCAACTTATTACGGGAATTCAATGAAACTTTATGGGAAGCTTTACTACCAACAGGAGATGTGCATATTATCAGCCGGTTATGGTCGGATGAGTTTTCACAGAGTTATGGCCCTTTTAAATTTTCTATAAACTGTACATATAGTGCAATTCTTCTCTGGGCTATTTCTTCCAAACTACTGACTGGAATACAATGAAGCTTAATGGGAAGCTTAACTACCTTGAGGAGATGCGCATGTTATTAGTGGGTTCTGGTTAATGATTTATTTAGAGAGTTATGGCCTTTTGAAATTTTTAAGTTGCTAAACCATCCATGGTATTATTTTGTCCAAAGTTATGCCCCTCAAGACGTTTCCTTTTATCTGAATATATAGTGCAATATTGTGACAAAAAAAACCTTTGTGGAGCATCACCCGTCTCCGAAGGTTTCTTGTTTATTTATGTCACAGTGATCAGTTTACCAACTCACACTTTCCTGGGTAAGCTGGTATACCAGGGCACATACCCATGCCAGTAAGTGACAGCTGCCCTACAAAATCAAAGTTTAGGCAGAACTGCTTCAGAAAGGATTTCATAACCAATTTTTCCCACACAAGTTACATGTAAGAAATTTGTATTCCTGTGCTCTGCCATCTGAGCTTAGGCTGGCTCGGTCTTTAAAAAGTAATTACAGATTTTGATGTGTGTAGATGAGATCTTTTGTGTGTCATAAGTTTCCTTTTTCTTCTTAAATAAAAGGTATCGCAGGTTTGATTGACGTCATTGAAACTGATATTACTTTTGTATGTTTTCAAGGTGAAACTTCTCCCGTTTTTAGTAGACAGTCTCGAAGCCAGGTATGCTTTCGTTTCCTTGAAGGAAAATGGCTAAGCCATTAGCTGCCAACATAATAGAGCATTTTTTCATTTCACAGTGTTTAGTAACAGTTTTGAAGAACTAAATACAGACATTGAAACATAGAAAATTATAGAATTCTTATAGGTCTCTTGTTAAAAATAAAATATATATTTTACCTTCGAACAATTTGTACTTATATGCATTTCATAAAGTTTCATTCAGTAATAGATTGTAAATAAACATGATTTTGTAATGAGCTTTACATTTAATTAGCAACAATTACATCTGAGTGTTGAATTAATGTTCTTTATGCCACGTTACTAGGATCGTGGTAGTGAAATTCTTCGTCGTCTAAAACCGGCAGAATCGTTTTTCAAAAGAGAGTCCCAATCTCAGACTCGAACTTCGTCTGAGTCTGACAAATCGGAAGGTATCGAAGTAGTACCTGGTCAATATGGATCTAAATTTATCTCTAGTAAGTCACTGTCTGATGTAAGCCCTTAAAGGGGCACAACTCTTGATGCTGCGCTTAGAAGTTTGCAGCCTTATTACCATCTGCTCGCGATTTGCCTAGACAAATGTGTGATTTTTTTGCGTTTTGCATGCTCGATAGCTTTGTAATTATTTTGTGTTTTTTTCTTTTAGCAGTTTTATAGCATCATTATAAAATTTATAACACGCGTTCATTATCTCAAAATATCATTTCTTGATGCAAGTCCATAATCATGCTAACTGAAATGAAAGTTCCATAGGTCTAATGTTTTCTGATATGTTGTGTGCTTAAATTAATATGTTGCCATTCTGCTTATCTTGGTGGTATCATATATGTACAATAAGTAAGTTGGTGTGAGAATTACAAAGTTATTTTGTTGTAGTATTTTGATTTGATATTGGGAATTCATATTAATTAATTAGATATTTAAAAAAACTTCTGTTTTGTTTTTTCAACAGTTGCTAAATTAAGAACTAGATACAAAATGTTCTATATATTTTTATGATATAAAAACACCACTACCATTTTACAAAAGATTTTTATAAAAAAAGTTGAGTTGTGTCCCTTTGATTGAGTTTTCATGGCTCCCTCCTGTTTTACCCAGTTCTGTTGAGGGTTGCTTCCCCTGACCAACTAAGCGCCATCACTGTTACTAATCATTTGGTGTCATTGAACTGGATTAGTACACATCACTCACCATAACTTCTCCCATTTTTCTATTACATTATCCTTCATAATTGTCACATGTTTAATACTTAAGCTAGCATTGTTGCCAGTGTTGGCAGTATTTTCTGAGTTTAATTTTCACCATTTGTCCTTTTATTGTTCTAACAGTGGCTATGACTAAATTACATATCCTCATTTAGTTGGTGCACTGTTCATATTTTGCCTTGATTTGTTAATTTGTTCCACAACTTAATTTATGAGAACCATAAAGCTGTATATGCGAATTTTGCTTGCAGTTGTATTATATTTAAAATTGGCCTGAATGTGGCTCAGTGCATAATTTGAGTTAATGTCATAGTATGTGTCCTTCATAATTGCTAATTTAATGGTTCAGTAATTATATAGATGTTTTAGTCCTTAGTTTTAACTAAATGGGTAAGCCTTATAGAGTATTGATATAAATTTACAATCTTTGGTTTGCTTAAAGTTTATTGCTTTATCTTGTACCTTATTGTTGATATTTATTCTATAATTATTGAATTGGGTATATTACTTTGATTAAATTTTCACACACAGTGTTTTTGTTGTCAATGTATTAAAATTACATAGTCTTGTTCTAATTTAATTTTTAACAGTCAATAAAATCTATTTGCTTTGTATTATATGTATTATTACACACCCACTAATTTTGCATTTATAAACAGCCTTTCAGCTTATGTAAAATGTATGATTGTGAACTATAAAAACGTATCTTCAACTTTATGCTTTGGGTATAAATGTTGGCAATATGCAGTTCTTACAACAGTATCAATATTTTGTAGCAGGTGCATATACAGTTTGTCAACCTTAAAATGCAATATGTATGTAGTTTTATGTATTTTATGTGCTTAATGTAGCTAACCACTTTTTTCAAGAGATTAACTTTGTAAAGAATGGATAGATTTTCACATAACTTAAAAGAAGTGGTAAGCATGATGAACCAGGTCTAATGTACAACTCATGCTCTGGGCACAATTCAAGGTTTAATGTCCAATACAGAAAAAATATTTTGAGCACTTGTTCCAGATCATACATTTGTCCTGCTCGGAAGAATGTTCACATAACTTCTAGCAGACGATAGTACAGAGTGTCATGATCAAGCTCCTATGTCCAAGGTCAAGCCATGATCAACCCCCAAGCTTCTATGTCCTAGGTCAAGCCATGATCAACCCCAAAACTTTATGTCCAAGGTCAAGCGTCAAGCCATGATCAATTCCCAAGCTCCTATGTCCAAAGTTAAGCCATGATCAACCTCCAAGCTCCTATGTCCAAGGTCAAGCCATGATCAACCCCCAAGCTCCTATATCCAAGGTCAAGCCATGATCAACCACCAAGCTCCTATGTCCAAGGTCAAGTCATGATCAACCCCCGAGGTCAAGGTCACAATGCAAGGTCTAAACTTTGGCTTCTTTGAATGGAAATTAAATAACTTGTCATATAAGACAGAGTAGTATGTGCTAGATTGAATTGGCTTAGATCATAGACTCATAGTCATCTTCATGATCCTAGCATCAAATATAAGAAGTCTTCTTCTAGGATTTCCTCCAGGGCATAACTTGTTCCAGCATCTATAGCAATGGTTGTTCAGACAGAATTGTTTATTCTACAGGGAAACGCACAGTGAATCGGAGACGAGTATTTTTAACTTGGGATGTTAAGTTGTTTTTTTTTATGATGTCTAGCTTTTTTTTATGTAAATATAATCCAAGATCATGTTGACATTCAATAAAGCAATAATTATGTCAAATAAAAATTGCACTTTTTTCCAGTTGATGCAAAATTTGAAAATAATATTCTTGATGGTACTAGGCTCTTTTGATCTTTATGAAGTTATAGGAGTTACTCCAAAATATCTTACTTTATTCATTTTGGCCCTGCTCTGTGAAAAGGGGGTTTAATGCATGAGGGTTAAAGTGGATTTTTTGTTAAGAAGACACGCTGTAAACAAAAATGCCATAAAAGCCGAAAGTGTCGTCCCTGGATAGCCTGGGGGGACTGCACAGGCTATTCTGGGACAACATTATGCACATGCATTAATCCCCTTTTTTATAGAGCACAGCCCATTTTAGCTGCATGAGAAAACTCCCAGATTAGCCTGGAATTTCTACTGCACAGACTAGTATGAGACAATACTTTTCACATTAAGCAGGGATTTCTCACAGCACAGCTGATTCAGAGTTATGAAGATTCAGAAATTTAGAATTCATTTGCAGAGACTTTTTAAGAGTTCAGAAAAACTGTTTTCAACATATTATTGGAATTCTTTGTGAAAATAAAAATTATATATCCGGTTTCTGACTATTATCTTTCCTATAGGGCATTAACATTGGAGCATGAATTGTTTTGTCAGAAATAGAAATAGAAGCAAGTATTTTATTGGGGATTGACAGTGTCATTTAAGTGCAGGAAAATACAGTTATGGCATTAAATCTGGTAAAAAAATGGAAAGCAAAATGTAATTTAACCCCCTGATTTGTAACATTCCATAAATATGTTCGAACAAAACAAGAAAAATTCAAAGAGAAATCATTTCAAATGATCTAATCTTTTGAACAAATAAAAAAAAATAACACTTTTCTATAATTAAAATAATGATGATTGGTGATCAAATAGTTTCTGAGATAATGTATATTCTTTTCTTATGAAGTATTTTTACATTCTTATTAAAGGCATTTTTAACCAAATACTTTTGGTTAAATAAAACTTCATTTTTGTGCTCCCCCAAAATTTATTTTGGGGGGAGCATAATTAGTCGCCGCTTCGTCTGTCCTTGCGTGTGTGTGTGCGTCTGTCTGTCCGTGCACAATTTTTGTCCAGGCTATTTCTCAGCAACAAAATGACTGGAATTCAATGAAACTTTATGGGAAGCTTCACTACCAAGAGGAGATGTGCATATTATCAGCGGGTTATGGTCGGATGATTTTTCAAAAAGTTATGGCCCTTTGAAATTTTCCATTAACAGTACATATAGTGCAATTCATCAATTGATGAATTCCCATGGGGATTGTTGTCGACATTCCGGAGAGCAGGCAAGGGTACTGATGAGAACAAGGTGTTTTTTGTGGGTAATGGTAGGTGTGAAAGGGGGTCATTTTGCACTTCGTAAATCACACAATGTACACTTATTCTTATTTTGTCACATTTTTCATGAAATGCACGTGGACTGTTAATCTTTTGCTAGAAAATTACAAAATTGTCAGAAAAGTATAGTGCTATGCAACCCATGCTCCTAATCATAATGACGCTTCCTATTTTGAACGCTTAATTAAGCTTTCCAATGCCCCTGATTATTGGATTGTGCAATAGTAAAATGGCGGCCATTTTCTGTCCGATTGGGTGGTTTTATTGTCTTTAAAAAAAACAAATCTCCATTTTTGCATTTAAAAAACAGCCAGCGCACTATACACGAGAGCGCGCTATACGTGGAAACCTACGGCAGTGAAATTCTTATCCGAGCTATTTCTCCCCAACTAATGACAGGAATTCAATGAAGCTTTATGGGAATTTTAACTATCTTGAGCAGAGTCAAATGTTATTTGTGGGTTCTGGTTAGATGATTTATTTAGAGAGTTATGGCCCTTTGAAATTTGTAAGTTGCTAAACCATCCATTGTATTTTTTTGTCCAAAGTTATGCCC
This sequence comes from Dreissena polymorpha, assembly GCF_020536995.1. Lineage (NCBI taxonomy): Eukaryota > Metazoa > Mollusca > Bivalvia > Myida > Dreissenidae > Dreissena > Dreissena polymorpha. The sequence goes on from NC_068358.1 coordinate 74,254,570, forward strand.
CTCAAGACGTTTCCTTTTATCTGAATATTGTGCAATATTGTGACAAAAAAAAACTTTGGGGAGCATCACCTGTCTCCAATCGTTTCTTGTTGTTCATTAGATATGATGCCTTGAGTTAATTTTGTGTGGATTGGATTTCTCAAATATTGACTTAATATGAAAACAGTTATGGTGTAAATTCAATACTGTTTAAAATAGTTGGGTTACTATTAAACATGATAATTAAAATGCAATCTCTTCAATATAATTGTGTTGAGGATTTACTTGATAATATTCTTTGGAATAATGTTTATAGTTATGAAGACAGTGTGCGCTCATCTTAGGTCGAGTGTGGAAAAGAATTTGGTTCAACAAATCTATATTAAATCTGCAGTCAACGAGCTTCACAATTAGAATTGTTATAATGTAAATATTTTACAGAGCAAATGCGAAGAAGTCAAAGTGAGAAAGGCGGTGACAGATTGCAGAGCTTGATATCAAAGTACCGAGGCTACAGCGAAGCAGGCAGTCAGCCAGAACGGAAGATCAAACCCTTGTCCTTGTCCCCTAGTAGCAAAATGGGTTTGGTCACAAAGGGGAGGAGCTTTGGCCCAGCAGCCCCTAAATCTGACAAGGAGGTGAGTGCAGAGGTCATTGAGTGCTCTGAATCACGTGTGCAAGGGTTGCATAATCCTCTGACCACATCACACACCTTTGATGCTTACTCCTTAAAAAGTAGTCCATCCATTCTTGCAAAGGAGACTGCTGCTGAGGGGTATGAGGATCGTAAAAGTAGTCTGAGGGAGGAAGCAAGTAGTTCTCCTTTGCAAGGACAGGATACGCATAGTGCCATGGATAAGCTCAGGGCAGAAAGTGGTGCAAAGATGATTGATGCTGGGATACAGCCAGATTGGGCCCGGGAAGTGGAGGATCAAGGGGATGATGAGGATCAAGGGGAAGAGGATGAGGATAAAGATGATGATGATGCACTTGAGGCAGACCAGAAAGGCGAATCAGATTCAGAACAGAAAGACATTGACGCTCTCATTGACAGGTAATATATTGTTCCATTTTTTTACTCTATCTATTTATTGTTTCAAGTATTGTTTTCTTTCCTGCCTTGTTATCTATTGATACCTGACAAACACACACACTTTTTTTTTATTGATTATGATTATTGTCTACTTTTTCTAATCTGAAATCTTCCCCACCAACTCATGGTTTCATGCATGCTAGATTGGTTGCCATCATTTAGCATAAGGTGTAGGTTTTAGTTTTATGTGGGTTATGCATTTGTTGTGTGTTACATAGGTGCATAACAGTTTCTTAGAAAAATAAATTGCTTTATTTTTTTATAGATTTATTTACATGGAAAGACTTAACAATTATTTTGCAGTCTAATATAATATATCATAAAATTGTGTGATGATTGAATATACCAAACACACATGTTGTAAATTGTGCTTAGCTTAATGATTTTTCTTACGTTTAGGAACTTTTTAAGAGATTCTTTAAGTATGCTCATGTAGTGATACTTATAATATATTAATAGTATTTCTATTATTGACATTACTTTTCTCAATCCTCAGTTAGAAAATAATTACATAACCCATTAATGACCATTTAGATCTTAATACCTTGTAATAAGTTGCAAGGCTATAAATGCTGCTGTCCATCTTATTTAGTATTTTTTTCTTGCTAAAGAACATACCACACATCTAGCCTAATAGCAGATCTTGATAGCCAAGCGTTAAATCGTATTTATCAAGAAAATGTCAGTAGGTCAGTATTTATATAGTCCCATGATTATTTCAAACCATCTTTAAAAAGACAGCTACAAAACTATAAAGGTCAAGTATCAAAGAAGGTGTAGGCTAATGGACTGTAACAAATTGATTTCTTAATGGTTCTGTTTATAAGCTGATGTTTTGTGAGCCTTATGTTTATCATTTCTCTTGTGTGTGTCTTATAAAGTTGTTAATGTTGCAGATTCCAACACCTAAGTTTCAAACATTGTCCATGATCAAGAGGTCAAAATTTAAGTTTGTGTTTGTTAGCCAAGTGGAAACCTATACTCTGGTTAATCCTATGTACTATTATTTTGTTGCCATTGTGTGTCTGACCTGGTATCAGCAAATAATAAACAGATGAAAGCATTCCATCATACATGCTTAATCCATCTTTAATTACCTACCTGGAAGCCAGTGTTATTGGCTGGACTCTAATTGTCCCCTACCGGTGAAACTGGAGGGGACTTATGGTTTGCACTCAGTCTGTCAGTCAGTCTGTCTGTCTGTCTGTCTGTCTGTCTGTCTGTCACACTTTTCTGGATCCTGCGATAACTTTAAAAGTTCATCATATTTTTTCATGAAACTTGAAACATTGATAGATGGCAATATGGAGATTATGCACGTCATTTCATTTTGTTCCTACGTCAAGAATTCTGGTTGCTATGGCAACAATAAAAAAAAATAATCTGACAATGGTCGAGTTTCACCGGTAGGGGACAATATTGCTTGGCAATCTCTTGTTTCCATATGGGTCAGCTTACCCACCAATTCAAATGTTCGACATGTTTTACATGCAAAATCTGAAATAAAATCCAATGTTTTGTTACGTCTAACTTAAGAGGGGTTACCAATTTTGATATGTTTGTAAATGTGTTATCTACCTTCATTAACATTTCAACACATTTGAATAAGCGCCTGTTAATTATACGCTAAAATGAGAGCTGTCTGCAAATCTGAGTTGCTTTTTTTGAGGTATAGAAACGCCTAGCTTAATGTCTGCATTGGGATGGGAAAATGTGATTTTACCATGAGAATCCTTATTGATGTGATAAATTTGCCACATTAGTCTGTTCATTCTTGACTTGAATTATATTTCTCTACTGATTATAGTTGTATAACGTTTTCTTCTGGAACAAACAGATTTAACTTACACAATCTCTGGACAGTACAGTTTGTCGGTCTGTCCCAAAATTTCATCCGATCTTCACCAAACTTGGCCAGAAGTTGTATCTAGATGATGTCAAGGTCAAGTTTGAATATGGGTCATGTCAGGTCAAAAACTAGGTCAATTGTGTGTTTTAAACTGAAAGTTTGTCTGGACCATAACTATGTCATTTATCGTAAGATTTTAAAATGACTTGGTACATTTGTTCACCATCATGGGACGGTGTGTCGTGTGAAAAAAGTACGTCGATATCTTAAAGGTCAAGGTCACACTTGGAGCTCAAAGGTCAAATACTTGTCCGGGCCAAAACTTTGTCATTTATGGTGAGATTTTAAAATCATTTGGCAAATGTGTTCACCATTATTTGACGGTGTGTCTCGCGATAGAGTTACGACGATATCTCCAATGTCAAGGTCACACTTTGAGTTCAACGATCATAAATGAGCTTGTCTGGGCCATAACTATGTCATTCATTGTAAGATTTAAAAATGATTTGGCACATTTGTTAACCATCATTGGATGGTGTGTTGCGCGAAAGAATTACGTCGATATCTCCAAGGTCAAGGTCACACATGAAGTTTAAAGGTCAAAAATGACCATAAATGAGCTTGTCCGGGCCATAACTATGTTGTTTATTGTGAGATTTGAAAATCATTTGGCTCTTTTGTTCACTGTCATTGGATGGTGTGTGGCGCGAAAGAATTGCGTCAATATCTCCAAGGTCAAGGTCACACTTTAAGTTCAAAGGTCAAAAATGGCAATAAATGATCTTGTCTGGGCCATAACTATGTCATTCTTTGTGAGATTTTAAAATGACCCTGTACATTAATTTTGTTCACGTTCATTGGACGGCGTGTCATGTGAAAGAATTCAAGAGTTCAAAGGTCAAAATGGCTATAAATGATAATGGCATAATAATTCTTAAAAATCCCCATAAATTAGATTCTCTTGTTTTGTGAAGACAGCATGCAAAATAGTCTGTGTCAATGCGGCACATGGGGGTATACGTCACGTCTGTGACAAAGCTCTAGTTATCATTTTGCTGTTTGTTTTATTTTAATTGTCATGCGCCTTACTAGAGAGGTGTCAAAATGTCATACACAGCACAACTGTTTTTATTATAATTTTATTATAATTGCAGCAAGATGCTGGTATATTGCATTATGCTGCCTATTGAGTGTTACACTGAGCTTTGGAAACCATGTTATCTAGATATTTAGATGATAATTTTCAAGGTGTTCAATTAAACAAAAACACATACAAAAATGTATATTGCAGGTTTTTGGCAAAAATGGAAACTGGTAACCCACTAATTTAAGATCCAACAAATGTGCCAAATTTTGCACATCAGCACAGTTTCATGACAAGGAAAATATTAACCACAGTATGTCTTCCATTCATAATATATATTTCGTATATCTTTGAATGGCTGATGATTTTGAAACGATGAGGATAGCATTTGTAAATAAATGCACACCATGGACTGTTGTTGACAGAAGACAACTTTAAAGTAAATCATTCATAATTTTTGTTTGCATATTTTATTCATCTTGATCTATGAAAACTATGAGGTGAAAACATGATTAATGATGTTGTTACAAAAAGTATGAATGATAAAGGCATTTAATGTAGAGCTATAATGTATCTGGACTTTTTATTCAGGCATTAGCAAGCAAATGTTTAAGTTTGTATCAATTGTTTTCCCAATAGAAACTATAAGTTTTTTGCAACTTTTATTTATTCTGAATAAGCTTTAGAGCAATAAAAGATTCCAGACCAGGCATCAGTAACAGTTAATTTTCATAAGGTCATGGCCCTGTGGTGGCAAAAGAGAGCATGCTTTGTCCTCAACTATAGATGTGTGCACCCCAGGGGTACTTAAGGTCCTTTTGTCATACCAACTACTCTGCCTGCATGCATGTTACTGAAAATGGAAACCTTATAATGTCATGAAAATTATTTTAGCATTTAATTGGGTTATGAAATAAAAGAAAGAGATACCATCTGTTCTCATTTCTATTAGAATTTGTCCAAGTTTTATTTAAAAAAATGTATTCCATTTGCAACACTCCCTTAAATAAAGGTGAATAGTGACAAAAATACAAAAGCAAACATTATTCCTCTAAAAATTGTGTCTATAAATGGCACGAACATTATTAAAATGAATGCCTTTTAATAAGTTCAGTGTAGGCTTTGTTAAAAAGCTTATTAAAAAATGAAGCATGTATTGGAATAAAGGTAATACTTCAGTCATCAATTGTTTTTGCAGTAAAGAAATACTTATCTTAATTTTCTGGATCATGGTAATGAGTTAAATTTAATTCAAAAGCTAATACATGTAATAGTTGATATGTATCCTTGTCTGTCTTGTTGTCTGGATATGCCGCGCTCTGTGAAAAGGGGGTTAAATGCATGTGAGTAAAGTGTCGTCCCAGATTAGCCTGTGCAGTTTGCACAGGCTAACCAGGGACAACACTTTTCGCCTAAACTTGTGTTTTGCTAAGAATAGACTTTCTTAAAAAGAAAAGTATCATAAAAGCAGAAAGTGTGGTCCACGATTAATCTGGGACGACACTTTACGCATATCCATTAAATCCCTTTTCACAGAGCACGGCCTGTATATAATTATGTTAATCAGTGATTTGTGTGTCGCAGTGTGGTGTCTCTATTCTTAGCTCTGTTCTTGTGTTTGGAAATCATCTGTATAACTTCATGACAGCGTGCTCTTAATTATCATTTTTAACAGTTGCTATAGAACTCACTTAGCCTTTCTAAGAAAACTCAAGAAGCGTGGCTACAAAGGTCCAAAGGGAGGTAAGAAGTAGGTATCATTTCAAATTATCTCCCTTTTGTATATCTACAACCCAATCAATTATGGCACATAGACAAATATAGACCCAAAGCTTTCCCATTTTGTTAGTAGATCATATTCTTTTAAACTTGGCAAATAATTTGTTTAAATATTTATAATCTTATATAATGGCCATTGTAAATTGTTTTTGCACCAAATCAAATACATTTTCCATTTTCTTCTGTTGTGTTACTCATTTGAACATTAATGAGCATGCATGTTCAAAATAAAATATATTCCATCTTCTTAAGTTTTCAAAATAGACTTATTATATTGTTGTTTTTTTTTTGGGTCTACATTATGTACAACTAGATGCTTCAAATAATGTAAAAGGAGTGCAAACTCTTAATTAATTTCTATATCTTTTTTTATATCTCCAACTGATCTTTATGCACTGATTACCGTAATGCTTAACTCTGCTGGTAGATATCTCAGAAAAACTTGCACTTACTAGACCATATAGAATTAGATGTTTATTTATGACCTGTGAAAAGTTACAACATTACAAACTCATTTGAATGGAGCCTTCTTATAGCATTTATGTAAAGAATATTACATTGTAATTCTTTCTTGTACCTTTAACCTTTTATAAGCAGAATCTAAAGCATTCAACCAATGAAATCTAGTATTTGCATTTGAAAATATTTTTGAGAGTGAGAGCTTCATTCAACAGCCGTTGGGCCCAGACATCTGCTTGTAAAGGATGTGGATGTCACATATTTGTCAGATCATCCCTTCTACCATCCTTAATGTTGTTCATCGACAATTTGGACATTTGATTATTGAAAGGAGTGTCCTTTTTCTGTAGGTGTGATTACTGGGAGCGCAATATAAACTTTATTTGGTCATTCAACTTACTGAACCTTGAGAGCAGGTTATCTGTCTGGTTGTTGACTAGAATTGTGACAGAACATACCCTTGTTTAGGGATTTAAAATGTAGCATACATGTTTCCAGGCTCCTTTTGTTTATTTGCATTGGATTATGGCCATCTTAGCCAACTGTGGCTTTCATCAGAAGCTTCATAACATTATTTTAACCAGGTTTTCCAAAGGTTCCAAAGGAAAAAACTGGTTATTAGATTTGCGAATGTCAGCGGGCTGGCGGGCGGGCGGAACAAGCTTGTCCGGGCCATAACTTTGTCGTACATTGTGAGATTTTAAAATCATTTGGCACATTTGTTCACCATCATGGGACGGTGTATTGCACGAAAGAATTACGTCGATATCTCCAAGGTCAAGGTCACACTTTGAGTTCAAAGGTCAAAAATGGCCATAAATGAGCTTGTCCGGGCCATAACTATGTCATACATTGTGAGATTTTAAAATCATTTGGCACATTTGTTCACCATCTTTGTACGGTCGGTCGCACGAAGAATTACGTCAATATCTCCAAGGTCAAGGTTGCCACGACTAAAAATATATTTATTTTGAAACAAAGGAGGGTAATTATAAACAATCAGTTCAGTTTGAATTGTTTCCCTTTATCAGACTTTTTTTTTCACATTGAAAACCTGGTTTCGTGACAATTTTGTCCCTTGTCTATAGATAAAGTTATAAAGTTTACTTTATTTAAAATATATAACTTACCATTTTATATGCTCTTTAATATTGGAACATTGATGTATTTTTGAGACTGGAAAGTTTTTTGAAAATGGATTTAAAAAAAAACTTTTTATATTGCCTGCAAGTTAGGTTGATGCTTCCAAAGAACTTTAAATTATCTAAAGCATAAGCCTGAGGCTCAGTACAGCTATACAGGAGATATGGCTTTGTCAAATACCAATACTGTACATCATGAAAAACATTTGGAGTTATTGCCCTTTGTTTATTTTCAGTTATTGCCCTTTGTTTATTTTCATACTTACATTTTGTCCAGAGTGAAATTATATCTCTTCCTAGTTTGCAAAGTGTGTTCTGTGACATAATTGCTTACATTTTGTGTAATCTATTGGATGGAAACTTAAAAACTAATTCAGAAGGTCCAATTTGTGGTTAATCTAAAATTTCCAGTTAGGTGTAAAATCAATAATGCTGACTACAAAGTTTAAATTTATGCTTGCATAGATGATATCTTTGAATGTAATCAATACACCCACATCACATGACCTAATTTTTACCTTGACCTGACATATATTTGACTTGACTTAAATTTGACTAAATCAGAAGAGCCATATTAGACGTTAATGTAAAATAATAGTTTCCTGCAAAACTTGTATACTTGCATGGATGATATGCTTGAACAGTATCAACACACCCACATCACTGTTGGTGTTGACATTTTTTACCTAAAAGGCTTTGTGACTTAGACTGATTGAAAAAGTCCAAAGTATTGGATTACACAAAAAGACATGTTTTTTCTTAGAATAAACAAATGAGCCGTGCTGTGTCAAAAAGGGTTTAATTCATGTGCATAAAGTGTCATCCCATATTAGCCTGAGCAGTCCAGACATGCTAATCAGGGAAGACACTTTCTGCCTAAACTTGATTTTTATGCCCCCCTTCGAAGAAAAGGGGGTATATTGCTTTGCTCATGTTGGTCGGTCGGTAGGTCGGTATGTCCGTCCACCAGATGGTTGTCAGACGATAACTCGAGAACGCTTGGGCCTAGGATCATTAAACTTCATAGGTACATTGATCATGACTCGCAGATGACCCCTATTGATTTTGAGGTCACTAGGTCAAAGGTCAAGGTCACGGTGACCCAAAATAGTAAAATGGTTTCTGATGATAACTCAAGAACGCATACGCCTAGGATCATGAAACTTCATGGGTAGATTGATCATGACTTGCAGATGACCCCTATTGAATTTGAGGTCACTAGGTCAAAGGTCAAGGTCACGGTGATTCGAAATAGTAAAATGGTTTCCGGATGATAACTCAAGAACGCATACGCCTAGGATCATGAAACTTCATGTGTAGATTGATCATGACTCGCAGATGATCCCTATTGATTTTCAGGTCACTAGGTCAAAGGTCAAGGTCACGGTGACCCGAAATAGTAAAATTGTTTCCGGATGATAACTCAAGAACGCATACGCCTAGGATCATGAAACTTCATGGGTAGATTGATCATGACTAGCAGATGACCCCTATTGATTTTCAGGTCACTAGGTCAAAGGTCAAGGTCACGGTGACCCGTGATATGCATATGGGGGGCATGCATGTTTTACACAGCCCTTGTTTCTAAGAAGATGCTTTCTTGAAACAAAAAATATCTTAAAAGCAGAAAGTGTCCTCCCTGGTTAGCCTGTGCGGACTTACGAAAATGCATTAAACCCCTTTTTCACAGAGCATGACCCAAATATTTTATTGCCATAACTGTTTGCATTTCTTCAGTCAAACAGACTGGTACAATTGCTCTACTCAATTATGGCAAGCGAAATGCACATTAATTCCTTAAACCAGGGTTAAACAGTTAACTATATAGTTAAGAGACTTTGAACCCGGGTTCAAAGTGCCATTTGCACATTAATTCCTTAAACCCGGGTTCAAGACTTTGAACCGTGGTTTAAAGTCTCTTAACTATATAGTTAAGAAACGACCAATGTAATCTTGACATTTGCCTTCTATTTATGGTTTAAGCTCCGCTGATTGGTTGTCTCTGAATTATGTAGATATGAGATTTGTATCTTATTTTAGACACACTTTGAACCGCGGTTCAAACTCTTGAACTCGGGTTTAAGGAATAAGTGTGCAAACGGCACTTTGAACTCGGGTTCAAAGTCTCTTAACCCTATAGTTAACTGTTAAATGATTAATGTGCATTCCGCGTGTCATAACCCCAGTTTAAGACTTTGAACCGCAGTTTAAGACTTTGAACCGCAGTTCAAAGTCTCTTAATCCTATAGTTAAGAGAGGAATTAATGTGCAAACGGCACTTTGAACTCCGGTTCAAAGTTTCTTAACTATATAACTAATTGTTAAATGATTGATACATGTGCATTCGCGCCTCTTAACTGCAGTTTAAGACTTTGAACCACAGTTTAAAGTCTCTTAACCCTATAGTTAAGAGATGACCAATGAAGTCGCGGCATTTACCTTCTAATTGTGGTTTAAGCTCCGCTGATTGGTTGTCTCAGATAACAGATTTGTATCTGTTTTTAGACACACTTTAAACTGGGGTTCAAAGAGTTGAACCCGGGTTTAAGGAAATTATGTGCAAACAGCACTTTGAACACGGGATTAAAGTCTCTTAACTGTATAGTTAACTGTTAAACCGCGGTTTAAGGAATTAATGTGCATTTCGCTTGCCATACTCAATTGGTTCTGACAGATCAAAAGGACGTAGAACACTGAGGTTCATCAAACATGATACATGTATGCTAAAAAAATCAGGCACTCTTAAAATCTGACACCAGAATAAAACCTTCTAATATTTGTTTATTTTACATGTACGCTCATCAAGTTGTGTTCATTTTCAAATTTCAATTAAGTATTTTAATTTGTTAATCAGTTTAATATGTATTTTTACCCAAGAAGTTTTGCTCATTTTCAAATTTCAATTACTTATTTTTAATTGTTCAATGTGTATTTTTACCCAATAATTGTAAATATTAATCTTTTTATTAAAATTTAATGGGTATGTACGCCTGTATGCATGTTATCTGCGGGCCTGAATACAATTTGCTTTAGGGAAGAAATTTTTAATTGTTGGGGCAAACTTTATTTTAACAAATTATATATGTATATCAGACCATCACTAAGCAACTTGGAACAATCAAAATTGCTTCTCTGCTATAACAAGGCTCCATTTAATTTTGAGAGAAACAAATAACATAATCTCTTTTCTGACCTAATGTTAAAACCAACTGTGGATCCAACAAGGCAATCTAAATTATGGTTTTACTTGCTTTTGATCACATATCCCTTCTCATATCCAAAACACACTCTGCCTTTTTTAAATGCAAAAATTATTATTTTTTTGTAGATAATTTATTTCAAGTCACTTTCTAAAATAAATTTTGTTATATATCTAAATAATTACACTTATATTCAAATATTGTTGCCCATATATGTATTTCCTCATGCAGGCCATCAATATCTTTGTCAAAAGGTCACAATTCTTCCTTTTAATGTTAGTTGATAGAAAATTTTCATTGTAATGGGGTAATTGTTTGCAAGTATCGCTTTGAGACCTTTGCAATGCTTGCCATCCTCATCATTGGTATCACCTCACCTTTGTAGTGGCGCCTGGCTTCGAGTGACCTTTGCAGATCAGTAAGTTGTTTTTCCCAGGTGTCCATTGGTTTCCTTGCAGTATTGCCCATCTGCTGTGAATGTCATCTTGGAACATTTTTCTATGTCCCTGTTGTCTTTTGATTGTCTGCCGTGAAATTGATGAAAGAGAATTTTTTTAACTTTATGTTTGTGTCGTTTTTTATATAGCGTCTATAAAAGGGTACGCTTTCATTTGCTTGTACCGAATATGGTGAAATCTCAGCTTTTATGGTATTTTCTGTGTCATGAAGTGTCTGCTTAATATTAAATACGTTGTAGACAGGAAATGTGATACTGGATCCATGTATCAGCCTTAATGGTCTCATAATGACCTCCTGTTTGTAAAGTATTTTAATTAGTATCAAAACACATTTCGTCTTCTTTGAAATTGTGTAACGTGTCTTGTTAAATTCTGCAATTGCTTGTTTTTTCAGGCATGGAATGTTTGTTCAGTATTGTTGTTACCATATGTCCCATGATCATGACTGCTTTTACATATGTCAGTTTTCATGTTTTGCTTGTTATGTGGTCATTGTTTGAAACAATCGTTTGATAATTTGCAAGCTATTGTCTGTTGTACCAGTGATTGGTTATGTTTATTGTCCCCTACCGGTGAAACCGGAGGGGACTTATGGTTTGCGCTCAGATGTCTGTCAGTCAGTCTGTCAGTCAGTCAGTCTGTCTGTAACACTTTTCTGGATCCTGCGATAACTTTGAAAGTTCTTCATACTTTTATGCCCCCCTTTGAAGAAGAGGGGGTATATTGTTTTGCACATGTTGGTAGGTCGGTCCGCCCGTCCGTCGGTCGGCCCGTCCACCAGAAGGTTTCCGGATGATAACTCAAGAAGGCTTAGGCCTAGGATCATGAAACTTCATAGGTACATTGATCATGACTGGCAGATGACCCCTATTGATTTTCAGGTTACTAGGTCAAAGGTCAAGGTCACAGTGACTCGAAACAGTAAAACGGTTTACGGATGATAACTCAAGAATTCTTAAGCCTAGGATCATGAAACTTCATAGGTACATTGATCATGACTGGCAGATGACCCCTAATGATTTTCAGGCCACTAGGTCAAAGGTCAAGGTCAAAGTCACTCAAAACAGTAAAATGGTTTCCTGATGATAACTCAAGAATAATTAGGCCTAGGATCATGAAACTTCATAGGTAAATTGATCATGACTGGCAGATGACCCCTATTGATTTTCAGGTCACTAGGTCAAAGGTCAAGGTCACAGTGACAAAAAATGTATTCACACAATGGCTGCCACTACAACTGACAGCCCATATTTCATTCATTGTATGTGTGTCCAAAAACTTTTACCTTGGTTAAAGTTTGATAACTTGCAATATTGAAGATAGCAACTTCATATTTGGCATGCATGTGTATCTCACTGAGCTGCACATTTTGAGTGGTGAAAAGTCAAGGTCAAGGTCATCTTTCAAGGTCAAAGGTCAAATATCATTGTATTTTTCTTTTCTAAAACTTTAACCCATTTATGCCTAGTAGACTCCAGCTAAATTGGATCAATTTATCATGACTGGCAGATGACCCCTATTGATTTTCAGATCACTAGGTCTAAGGTCAAGGTCACAGTGACAAAAAATGTCTTCACACAATGGCTTCCACTACAACTGACAGCCCATATGGGGGGCATGCATGTTTTACAAACAGCCCTTGTTTCATGAAACTTGAAACATGGATAGATGGCAATATGGAGATTATGCACGTCATTTCATTTTGTTCCTGTGTCAAGAATTCTGGTTGCTATGGCAACAAATATTAAAAAATAAATTTAAAAAATACTGACAATGGTGGAGTTTCACCGGTAGGGGACCATATTGCTTGGCAATCTCTTGTTATAAATTTCATTCACTGTAGAATTATGATGACTTTTAATGGATCAACAAATGTGTGCATATTTGTTCTATAATTGTCTTCATTATTTGTTTGAGTGTAGGATCATGATCATTGTAAAAGGAAATATTCTCTCAAATTTAGTTTAACACTTTTTAGATGTTGAGGTTAATATCTGTACATGTTTCTTTCATGGTCCTAAATTGGTATTTCAAGCATCACAGGGTATCCGCAACATTCATTCAAAACAGTAATATATTGCAAATATCATTATTTTAAATTGTGACTCTTTATAACCAAAATAGAATAACTGTGAAGAAATGTGTAAATTATTTTGTGTTGCTGCGTAGTTGTTGTCATGGGAACAATTTCCAAATATGTTTATCCCAAAATCAAACTGACAGGACCACATGGATGAAATGAAGCATGTTATCTCAACAACAAGCTTGGCTTTGAGTGTGGTTTTCATTAACAAATTTTAAGATGTTGAACTGTATGCCTATGGTCAATGTACATGGAGTTAGGAACAAAATAAATGAGGCCATGACGCAAATAATAATCAGACATGCCAACATGTCTAGCAGTTCTCTGCTGTGAATAAAATTATAGACACTACATGTGTACAAATTAATGCATGATCAAACATGTTTATTTCACATTTGGTTAATGGGTAGGTTTTCAAAATATATAGTTTCATCATCTTATAAATGCACCTCTTTATTTGGATTTTTTTATATCACAATATAGATGGTGTTGACAATTATAAATTATCATTGTAGCATGAATTATATTAGTTTTCAGTGTAAATACTAATGTAGTTAGATACTGCAAAAACCAAGAAGTTTTGTTTTGCACTATATTTAATTTTTGTGAGTACCCTATATACAACTATGAGTATGACTATTGTATCGAAAATGCTACAAGCCTTCTTCCATGTAGCATATAACCATTTATGTAGTTTTATGTAGAATTCACTAATGATTTATTCTAAACATTTGGTTCCTTATTCTTTTAATTGGTTATTAAGTAAAAGTTAAATGTGCAATCCATGCAATAAATTCAAATTCTATTTCCTGTACTAAATTGTCATACCATGAATGTTTTGAACCTGTTACAAATAAATGATGGTTATCTATATAGATGATGTATGGTGATTTTATTTTCAGAATTATATGTTAGTTTGAATGCTTTGTCATGAAGTCATTCATTCCCATTTTCGTTTATGTTCAGGGGGTCTTCAGTTATTAAAACTGCTGATGCCTTTAAAAGACAATTCTAATAGATAACTTAGTTTATGTTTTTGTAATATGTACCATTTTAAGGACCCTTACAATCCATTACATTTCTTATTTATGTAATTCAAATTAATATTATTTTACACTTTCTATTTTCAGAACTGCAGCACAACGACCGAAATTATCTGTTAGCCCTCCAAAAATTACTAGCAAGATCATAGCCAATCTGTTAAAAACGTCACCGTTGTCAAGGGAGACACATATGACCTTTACCCCACCAGAGAGCCCCTTGTCACCTTCTGCACTGCCTGATAACTTGTGACCTTTGACCTTTATGCACCCTTGACCTATATGTGCACCAGGTGAACATGCTTTGTAGCTTGAAAGTGGAATGGTTCTTGGGCATGTATTTGAATGTTCCATGTTGTAAAAAGTAAATTTAACCAAGAAGTATAGACTTATTTTACTTTAACTGATAACAATGTTCTAACCAAGTTGAAATATCTAACACAATTTTATAAATCATAGAGGTACTGGTTCATTCTAGCGTTTTGAAAATGTTTTGTTTCTTAATAAATAATTTTAAAAATAAAGTGACCTATTTTGTTTAAACTTTTATATAAGGTTTAATCAGGACTTTATTATGAACTAAAATTCTTCTTATTGATTGTCCAGGGTTATTTGAACGCTGCAAGTAATTTTTTTCTTTCATATATGCATTCAGAACGATTCCATTTTGCTTGTTTTGATCTATTGTGAATAAGAAACACAATTTTTGCCTATTTGTTCAAATTCTGATACCTATTAAAAACCCTCTAACAACCTATTTAGAAACCAACAGTATTTATTTACACTTATATAAGATAACTTAATTTTTGGTCAATTTTATTAAGTTTGAACAAGGCAAAAATATCATGCTGGCTGTTACGCAATCATCTGCACGTATTAAGGCTTGGCTATTTCTTGTTGCTCCTTGTACCGGTATTTTATTTGCTTTCTTCAATAATGCAGTTTGCCCCATGTAAACAAAACATAGATGTGATTGCAGTGGTTTGCATAGTTTAATGCTCAATTTTTAGCTTTGTAAAGTTGTATATTTTGTGTGTGTTTTCTTGTCTGTTTAATGCTGCAATTTATAATTTCATTTGAAGAAATAATCAACAAAGAAACACAAAATTTGTTCAAAACATAAGCAGGTGGACATAATTTGCTTATGAGTATTAGAACTTACATTTATCAAATAGTACCTTAAAATAAGTTTTAAATAATAAGTTATTTTTTCACAAATTCTGCACTTATGCATGTTGTGAAGTTTGTAATTTTGTTACATGCTATGCATGTCATTACTATTATTACTATTGTTTCATGCACTAAAATCCAACATAATTTTGTTCAACCTCTCTGACACTTATTAAAACTAATAAAAATGATCTGAGGAAGATGCTTCTTTGGCTGATTGGAAATGTCACATTCAAATTGATTTTCTTAAAATGGTTATGCATGAAGTCATCAAAATTTTGTACAAAATGAACAAAATAAAATAAAACTGGTAAAACATTTGTAAATATCAATCTAGAATTAAAGTGGAGAAGAACTTTAACCAAATACATTCATATTACAGTGCAAAACTATTTCATGTTAATTACACATCTCTATGGTATACACTAATTCCCTGTAAAAGGCGGAGAGATACAGAATTGGTGTTGTCCGACCGTCTGTCAGTCTGACCCTCTGTCACATAAAAAAATTAATGTGGTGGGGATATCAATTCAATGAATTGGCTTGAGAAATCAATTTCACTTCTCATGTTTTTGACATAACAAAAAAAGGGGACAAGTTTGATTGAAAATGTATGTAAAGAAAAATATATATTGTGTATGTTAATATTTAGGTCTGTTTATTATATTTAAAAGGTAAGAACAATTTAAAATTTAAAAACAGATTCAAATACTTGTTTGCCTTTTTAAGCTCCCCCAAAATTATTTTGTGGGAAGCATATAGTCGCCGCTTCGTCTGTCCGTGTGTGTGTGTGTGTCTGTCTGTCCGTCCGTGCACAATTTTTGTTCGGGCTGTTTCTCAGCAACTAATGACCAGAATTCAATGAAACTTTATTGGAAGCTTCACTACCAAGAGGAGATGTGCATATTATCAGCGGGTTCTGGTCGGATGATTTTTCACAGAGTTATGGCCCTTTGAAATTTTCTATAAAAAAATTCTCCCCCCAACTACTGTGCCCTCAAGACGTTTCCTTTTATCTGAATATATAGTGCAATATTGTGACCAAAAAAAAACTTTGGGGAGCATCACTCGTCTCCGACGGTTCCTTATTTTGATTCATGGTACAGGCCTTTACCAAAACAAATAATCTTGTTACTTAAAGACAGCAGTTTATTTTCTAGTATTTAAGCAAAGGCTGATATTTGCAGAGACATTGGGTAATATTTAACTTTTCCTATCTAATGTAATTATCTAGAGACATTGGCCAAAACGTCACAAATCTGGTGTCCCATTTTATATACTTTTGTGCCTTTCCTGGCTTGTTCATGATTGCCAATGATTGTTATTGTCAGGGATTGGCAGAAATAGTAGATTGAAATTGAGAGTTGGTGGTTGTTATTATGTGTCATTTACGAGAGAGATTGTGCTCGGAATGCATTGATGCACTTATTTCCATACTAAAGGCTGCACACTTACAGCAGATATGGTGTTAAATGATTCTAAAATGATACCTCTTAAAAGTATTACACTGCACATGCAGGGCTTTGAAGAAGAAGAAAACTTGAGTGCTATACATGCCAAAGTGGAAACCTAGCAAACATGCTATATTTGGATATAGTTGAGACCAAATTGTTTCATGATCATGATAGAAAGCCTAATTTTGGCTTCCATTAAAGAAAAATGTTTCTTGAAAATTATTTGGTAGAAACAGTTATGAAGCTTCTTTGGTACTTGGTGTTTTAAATTTAAACTTGAAGTTTTAAAAGTGCACTTGCTTTTTCATATTCTTTACCTAAGTATGGAACTTTATTTTCTTTATAAATTGCAGCATATAAGGTGCTGTTTGAGTAATTGTCCCTAGTTAATCTGTACATTAAAATTGTGTGTGGAGAACTTCTAAAAAACTTACGAAGGTATCAACTAAAATTCTTATTGCAAGATTATAGATCTCATTTAGCGCAATTATTTTATACTTTTGTTCTAAATATAGTGCAGTAAGGTCTGTTTTTAATCTTGTTTTATGAAAGTAGCTTTAAGTGCAAAATGTTCAAGAAGTTTGGCAACATTTTATTATTAATAGCTTTACGTGCAAAATATTCAAAAAGTTTGGCAATATTCTATTATTAATAACTATTTAAATCTTAAATATGTGGCTTGAATAGTAATATTTTAATCGGTGTTATTGGTCATGTACAAATTATATAAAAAAGCAGGATTTTTTAATATTTATGTAATGTCATGCATTTTATTTGTAATGTTTGTTTTCATTCAATATATATTAGTGCACTAAAGCTAACAAATAACCAAATATTCACCATGCATTTTCAACTTAATATCAGAGATTATGGTTAGTTTTGACTCAAGAAGATATTTTGACAGATTTAATACAAAAGCGCATGAAAGTAACATTAAAACAAGGTTGTTGACCATATTTTTATGTCCCCCACTATAGTAGTGGGGGACATATTGTTTTTGCCCTGTTGGTCTGTCTGTCTGTTTGCGCCAACTTTAACATTTTGCAATAACTTTTGCTATATTGAAGATAGCAACTTCATATTTGGCATGCATGTGTATCTCATGAAGCTGCACATTTTGAGTTGTGAAAGGTCAAGGTCATCCTTCAAGGTCAGAGGTCAAATATATGTGGCCAAAATCGCTCATTTTATGAATACTTTTGCAATATTGATGATAGCAACTTGATATTTGGCATGCATGTGTATCTCATGGAGCTGCACATTTTGAGTGGTGAAAGGTCAAGGTCATCCTTCAAGGTCAGAGGTCAAATAAATGTGGCCCTAATCGCTTATTTTATAAATACTTTTGCAATATTGAAGATAGCAACTTGATATTTGGCATGCATGTGCATGTCATGGAGCTGCACATTTTGAGTGGTGAAAGGTCAAGGTCATCCTTTAAGGTCAGAGATCAAATATATGTGGCCCAAATCGCTTATTTTATGAATACTTTTGCAATATTGAAGATAGCAACTTGATATTTGGCATGCATGTGTATCTCATGGAGCTGCACATTTTGAGTGGTGAAAGGTCAAGGTCATCCTTCACAATGTCAAGGTCATCCTACAAGGTCAAACATCATATAGGGGGACATTGTGTTTCACAAACACATCTTGTTTAATTCATTTTCACATACCCGGTAGTATTTTTATGCGTTATCAGATTTAAAATTGATCCAATATTATAAAAAATTCACCAAAACAGCAGCAACTGTTAGAACATTGATATTACATATAATTACCTTATTTTTAACCAGGTTTTCCGAAGGAAAAAACTGGTTATTAGATTGGCGAATGCGGGCGGGCTGGCGGGCTGGCTGGCGGGCGGGCGGAACAAGCTTGTCCGGGCCATAACTATGTCGTTCATTGTCAGATTTTAAAATCATTTGGCACATTTGTTCACCATCATTGGACGGTGTGTCGCGCGAAATAATTACGTCGATATCTCCAAGGTCAAGGTCACACTTTGAGTTCAAAGGTCAAAAATGGCCATAAATGAGCTTGTCCTGGCCATAACTATGTCATTCATTGTGAGATTTTAAAATCATTTGGCACATTTGTTCACCATCATGGGACGGTGTGTCGCATGAAAGAATCACGTCAATATCTCCAATGTCAAGGTCGCCACGACTAAAAATAGATTATAAAGAAAAAAAAAAAAATTACAAAGGGGGTTAATTTTGTTTGTTTATTTCAAAAGTTCAGTTTGAGTTTTCTCCCTTTATCAGATTTTTTTTCACAATGAAAACCTGGTTTTGTGACAATTTCGTCCCTTGTTCTATGATGAATTTGTATAGGGCAATTTCATATTTGTGTTCCAAGATGAATAGTCCAAAGAGTTTATAGTATGAGGATAACTCCTGTTAATTTCTTGACAATATCTGGCTTTGAAATTTTGATCAATACATACTAGTGGGCAGATATTAACAACAACTTTAATATTATTTTCATCATTATAGCATGGCAGACGCCGGGATGTGCATTTTTCAGACGATGTGCGTAAAAAACACCTTGTGTGTTTGCATAAAATACCTTGGTTGATGGGTTAAATGTCAATATTTTTACACCATGTTTGCCGTTAATTTGTGCTTTCCATTTGTATCTCCCTCCTCATTATCCCTTTCAATTTTGTGAAATGAGCCTTTTTGCCAATCTTTGAATTACAGTCTGTTTGATGTGTTGGCCATTGGACATAAAAGCTTTTATCACCTTTAGAATAAATGAGTTTGTGGTATCAGTAAAAGATGTTGTATCAAAGAATTTATTTAAGGAGAGTAATTTCTGATAATTTTTTTTAGGTAAGATCAGTAGATGTGGTTTGTTAGATTTTTCCTCTGCCAATCGATAAAATTATGTACAAAATCATCTATTCACAATTTAATCAATCTTTCATTTCCATTTTCAATACATAAGCTTTGTAATCCATCAATTGCAACGTGGATCATAACTTAATTGTTTCACCTCTGTATTAAACATATCATTTCAGTTTAATATAAACAAAGTTCCATCATATAATTGATAAAACATTGTAACTACATCAGCAGAAGGATTCACTTGTTTTGTATAAATCAATGCACCACGCATTAGTTGCACTGTTTCTAAAAATCTATTTATCATAGTATATATTATGAAAAGTCTATATTTTGATTAACACAATAAACATAAACTCCCTTTTTTGGCATGATGCTGGTATATATTCACTTATGAAATGGCTATTTTCTCCATTAAACAATTGACTGTTTTTGAAATTTATTTATAATTTTCTTAAATGTCAAAAGAATTTTGTGTAAAATGACTCAAATATGCATTATTCAATTGACTAAATGGGAAGAGCTAATTCAATATATATGTTTTGTATTTATTATTAAATAGTTCAGTATGAATGTGTTCAAAATTTGTATGTATTTGAGCCTTTCTCTGGGAAAACAGGGTTCAATTAAGTGTGCGCAGATGATTCTTTTCCCTTTATGGTAATTTCGTTTAAAGGAAGTTGCTTGTTATAGAAAAATCCAGTAAAGGTGGAAAGTTTTGTCACTTATTAGCTTATGTATACTGCTAAGGCTAATCAGTGACAACACTTTATGCACATGAGTTAAGCCTACCCTTTTCAGAATGAGGCTCAATTGTTGCTTGCCAACATTGACCTGGTACTCTTTTAACATTAACAAGGCTATTGTCAAGCAATATGGTTCCCTACCGGCTCCACCATTGTCAGAAATTCCACCATTTTCAGAGTTATTTTTTTTGGTTGCCATAGCAACCACAATTTTTGTCGTAGGAACAAAATGAAATGACATGCATAATATCCATATTGTCATCTATCCATGTTGCAAGTTTCATGAAAAAATATTAAGAACTTTTAAAGTTATTGCAGAATCCAGAAAAGTGTGACAGACAGACAGACTCACAGACAGACTCAGAGACGCACAAAGCGCAAACCATAAGTCCCCTCCAGTGAAAGCGGTAGGGGCAACAAACAGACACTGGATTTTTTTTCTATATTCACGCTCAGTATTGTTCATGTTTCATGAGATAATGAGCAACCTGGAGCAACTAATTAGAATATTCTTGTAATGTATTTCACCTGATTCCAATACAAAAACTTAAAGTATTCCTTTTAATATTACTTGTATGTATTGATGCTGACAGACTGTGTGCCAGTCACTGATGTCTGTGTCGGGTAAGTGTTGGCAAGCTATAATGTGAAGGTAGAACAGGGATATTTTTCACCTTTGCTTAAATAATTGTGTTTCCTATTGTGTCTACAGGTACACGAAAGTACTTAAGATGTAAGCCTGACACGGACAACAAACCAAATACTTCAAATCCACAAAGATGATGGCATCAATAAAACTGTGATATTTAGGCTTGGAGGATCTGCACAGATATTTCTTTATCACGTGGAACTTTTAGGTGCATAAAGAAAAGTTATTCTCAACCAATCAGCTCTTAATTTGTTGTGAGGATATGTTTTACGTTAGGTTTTATTTTATTTCAACTGACAATAACATTGTTTACGTTACTTTAGGTACTTTATGTGGGCTATATGTACTGCTAAAAGGTTAACGCACACATTGTTCAGAGCTAACTCTAGTATGCAATCATACGTATACTAAATATTTGAAAATGTAAATGTCAATGAAATATTAGATACCTTGTTGTAACACATTAGAAACCTCACTGTAATATTGGGGTTTCTTCACTGTAAAATACTCTCAAAATAGGTTTGGGAAATAGCAAGCACTGATGCTGTAAGATAATTGTCTAGTTATATTTGAAGAATTTTAAGGTTTCTTGCAGACAGTGAGTTAAGGATTGCCTTTTTGATGCAAGTTAAAGTCTGCTTCTTTAATTAGACGATAAACAAAAAATACTATTTGACTTGTCTGGCACAACAATTATTGTATAATTATTGTCTGCCGATACTTCTTTTTGTACAAGAAATTGCAGTTTATTTAATAAAGTTTCATATTAATGTTTGTTAAAATATTTCATTTTAAATGATAAAAAATTATAAGAAAAAAAAATATTAACTGCTTCCTATGTATACATAACAAACATTATAAATTTGTTACGGAAGTGTTCAGAAAAATACTGACAAAGAGATATGTGCCATGTCATGAGCCATAAATTGATCTGTATCACGTGCAAAATGGGTCTTATTTTATCATGATGTGGGTCAATTATAATTTTCTTTTTATACCAATGGCTTTTGAGCATTTGTCCAGATTTTTTTTGTTAAATCACATTGTACTGAATTTATGAATTGAGCAAGTTTCGTGTACAGCTACTTCTAAGAGTTTTGGTTTTCCTGAATTATCTGAGAAGTTAATAAAACACTTTCAGACATAGTAAAGTTTTAGAATTTTTTGGCTTGCTCAATGTGTTAAGAAATCTTTCCCCTGAATGCCAGTAATTATGTATGCCTATGTTATGCTTGACAAATGTCATCTTTCAGATGTTATTTCTATTGTTTTTTAAGTGGACATATATTTTGTCAAGAAGATTAGTTATGCAGACATGTCTTCTGTATATATTTTGGAGTAAAATAACTGCCAATGAGTTTTTAAAAGTCTTTTCTTTTTTTATATTATGTCATGGATTGTTTTATACAATGAAACTTTTTTATTAAATTGTTGCTTTAAGATTCTTTGTAAAGTTTTCAATAATTTACATGGTATGTGTATGTTGTATAAAAAAAGAGTTTATAGATTGAGTTAAGAATGTGGGGTAGCAATTCTGTGAACATTCGATTTTTAGTTTAATAGTATTTTAACCAGTCTGTGATATATGGTTTGAAATGTGATATTTGTATACCAAAGTTTTATGTTTACTCTGTCATCATACTTTCTTTGTGATAAAGAAAACATGTGTACTTATCTGCACAAGGTCCCACTTTGATTTTCTGAATAAACATTTTAGTCCTCTGATGTTTTTAGTTCATCTGAGCAGAACGTGCTCATGGTGAGCTTTTGTGATCGCCTTATGTCCGTCGTGCCACGTCCGTCGTCAACATTTTGCATTGTGAACACTCTAGAGGCCACATTTATTGTCTAATCTTCATGAAATTTGGTCAGAAGATTTGTCCCATTGATACCTCGACTGAGTTCGAAACTGGGTCACAGTGGGTCAAAAACTAGGTCACTAGGTCAAAAAAAAGAAAAACCTTGTGAACACTGTAGAAGTCACATTTGATGCCCAATCTTCATGTAACTGTGTCAAAATGTTTGTCTAAATGATATGTTGGTTGAGTTAAAAAATGGTTCCGTTCTGTTGAAAAACATGGCAACCAGGGGGGGGGGGGCAGTATTCCTTATATGGCAATAGAGAAACCTTGTGAACACTCTAGAAGGTACAATTTTCGCCCAACCATCATGAAACTTGGTCAAAATGTTGGTTTCATTGACATCTCAGACGAGTTTAAAATGGTCCAGATCGGTGAAAAAAAAAACGCCAGGGGTTGGGGCATTTTTCCTGATATGGCTATATTGGGCTATAGTAAAATCTTGTTAACATTCTTGAGGCCACATTTATTGTCCAATCTTCATGAAATTTGGCCAGAAGATTTATCCCAATAATATCTTGGAAGAGTTCGAAAATGATGCTGGTTGGTTGAAAAATATGGCCACCAGGGGGTGGGGCATTTTTCCATATATGGCTATAGTAAAACCTTGTTAACACTCTAGAGGCCACATTTATTTTCCGATCTTCATGCAACTTGGTCAGAAGATTTGTCCCAATGATATCTTGGATGAGTTAGAAAATGGTAACTTTTGCTTGAAAAACATGGCTGCCAAGGAGCGGGGCATTTTTCCTTATATGGCTATATATGGCTATAGTAAAATCTTGTTAACACTCTAGAGGCCACATTTATTGTCCAATCTTCATGAAACTTGGTCAGAAGATTCATCTCAATAATATCTTGGACGAGTTCAAAAATGATGCCCTTTGGTTGAAAAACATGGCCACCACGGGGGCGGGGCATTTTTCCTTATATGGCTATAGTAAAACCTTGTTAACACTCTAGGGTTCACATTTATTTCCTATCATCATGAAACTTGGTCAGAAGATTTGTCCCAATGATATCTTGGATGAGTTAGAAAATTGTTTTGGTTGCTTTAAAAACATGGCCACCAGGGGCCGGGCATTTTTCCTTATATGGCTATAGTTAAACCTTGTTAACACTCTAGAAGCCATATTTATTTTCCAATCTTCATTAAATTTGGTCAGAAGATTGGTCTCAATGAAATCTTGGATGAGTTGGAAAATAATTATGTTTGCTTGAAAAACATGGCTTTCAAGGGGCGGGGCAATTTTATTTATAAGGCTATAGTAAAATCTTGTTAACACTCTAGAAGCCACATTTCCTGTCCGATCTTCATGAACTTTGGTCAGAAGATTCAACCCAATAATATCTTGGAAGAGTTCAAAAATGATGCCGGTTGGTTGAAAAACATGGCTGCCAGGGGGTGGGCATTTTTCCTTATATGGCTATAGTAAAACCTTGTTAACTCTCTAGAGGCCACATTTATTTTCGATCTTCAGGAAACTTTGGTTAGAAGATTTGTCCCAGTAATATCTTGTTATCTCAGGTGAGCGACTTTGGGCCTTTCAGTCCCTCTTGTTATAAACTAATATATGTTTTGAAGTGAAACTTTACAATTTACGGTGTTCCTCACAAAAGAACATACATGACAAGTATATTGAATGTATAAATTAGCATTACGACATTATGCCATGTTTTGGTAGCCCATGACTCAAGACTATATTATGCACCATGACATACTGTGAGAAGTTAGCTGATTATTTACCAAATGTGTTGCTGTTTTGAGCACTGTGTCAGTAACAGTAATTTATCCCTCGCCATAGGTGGAGGGATATTGTTTTGGCGTTGTCCGTCCGTCCAGAGCAATATCTTAGAAGTGCTTTGGCGGATTTCATTGAAACTTGGTATGAGTTTATATATGGATAAGAGGATGATGCACGCCAATTGGCATTGTACACCATCTGTTTACAACAGAGTTATGGCCCTTTGTATCTTAAAAAATGCTTTTTTTAGTTTCAAATATAACACTTTTGTGTCCAGAAGCATATTGGCGGGGATATCAATTCAACGAATTTCTTGTTTTCCTGTGATTATATTTTACTATTCAATTTTAACGTTTTTATTATTTTTAAGTTTATTAATAGGTAATTCTTATAAATTGTATTCAGGTTTTAGTTAAATAAAAGCATAATACTTATACAGTGTCTTATGGTATGAATACTACTGGTGTTCTATTTTGATCCTGTAATTTGTCGAACTGTGTCACCTGGATGTTTTGTCTAACAGTTATGATCCTGTAGTTTGTTGAACTTCTTCACCCGGATGTTTTGTTTAACAGTTACCACAGGACGTGTAAGTCTTGTCTATATAACCGATAAACAAAAAAGACGAAAACACTGTTCTCAATAACAAAACAGACTTGTCAGTATTACTTAACAGTTTTTATATGATGTATTTATTATATGTGTTTCAATAATAACCATGTAAAGATGTTAACTAGCCAGTACGATGCTATACAGTATTGCCTTATAGACAGAACATGTAAAAGTGCATTATAAAGTATTTATTTAATCTCTAAATTTGTATGTGATAATTTAGAAAATAAAATATATACAAACACTAGTAGAAGGTTGTTTTATATCCTATATAAATTGATAACAGTACATTTGTGCTTGTAATAAAAGCTCGAAAACCTTACGAGGAGAGAAATTATTGTCACCTATTTAAGGAAAATAACCGATTGCCTCTTAAGTATAATATTTGCAACAAAACATTCAACAGATCGGACTGTTTAAAGCTGAGGTCCACGCCTGTCAACGGTCAATCCAAAGCAAATGAGCAAGTTTCCGATACTAAAACACTACTCAAAGAAAATTGATGTATTGATTGAAATGCTTGCATGTTATGAGCGAAAATTAAATGACCGGAGTCGCGAACGCACGTTTCCATCGACATCTTTGCATACACTACAAGTGCATATACGTTCTGTTGTGTGTGTGACTTCAAACCAAAGTTAACGTTTCCAGGCGTATCGATCTGAACAGATTTACACAAAAAGCCAGCTGTTCCTTTATAAATAATTTATTAATATAAGGTTATATACTACATAATCAAATTTGTAAAATCCCCGAAAAAAAAATCGCAATAAATTTCAAATAAAAATAACACCTCCATTGTTTATCATTTTCAATTAATGTTGTTGTTTTTTTAAGAATATCGCATTCCAGATAAACAGTTACATGTACCAACATAATATAAATTTGCAACAGCTATACAACCAAAACGATTTCGGTCACCTGATTTCGCGGGAAACGATCGTGGTTTTATGCCGTATCGAATTTTGGAAATACACTTGATTTAAATTGATATGGTAGTGTTTATATAACTAGAATAGTGGGGATACATATTCTCTGATATAATTATATTCTATTTTATTTTGATGGGTCGCAATAGAAATAGTAAACGGAAATAAAGCAAAAGTTGTGAACATGAAAAATACGAGCAATAAAAAGATAAATAAAAACAAAGAGGCCCGTCCTGTGAGAACCAGATTTCAGACACTTCTTTCTCTGTTAGTGACTAACTTGGATTTACAAACACCGTGTTATACGGAGAGGAAGACGTTGAAGTAACGAATACCAGTGTCTTTGCAAGCGACCGTGCATTATACGATCCACCGAAGGTTAACACCATGGAGGCAGCGCAGCCAACATAAAATGACGTTATGAGTTTGCTAGAAGGCATAAGTGGACGATTCACTGCAATAGAACACAAACTACAATGTCTAGATGAGTCAAAACGGTTGCAGAAAGAGAATTTTAAGCTCGAACATATCAACGATGGGGGAATTTCAGCCGCACAGGTTACCCGTATATTAGACGATATTGAGCGTGAACATTATATAGCCTTCGTGACGATTAGACGTCTATGAAAACTCAAAGTATGAGAAATAACCAGTTTGTATATTTTGGTACGAGGACAATCGATGTACAGTTGTATACATCTGACCAAACTGTCTGTCTGTCTGTCTGTCTTTAAATAGGATGCTTATGATTTGCATTTACGGTTCGGACTCAAAATGATACTGTAAGGGACATAATTGTCCTAAAGTCATGCCCACGTTATAAAAATAATAAGTCATCAATCTTTCTTCTGAAAAATAAAACACATAAGGGAATGCACGATTTCGTTAGTAAACAGCTGACAAGATAAACACGTTTGTAGAAACGAGATGTTTGTACTAAAGAGGTGTGCAAATATGTTCACTTATCAAGTTTCTGCATGCATGTTTCCAGATTTCAAAACGAGATGTTTGTCCCAAAGAGGTGTACAACTATGTTCACTGATCACGTTTACGCATTTATGTTTCCCGATTTCACAGTTTTCAAACGTTCTATACTTGGAAGAAATTAACACATTATTCAGCATCGCCCTTGTTTGAATGAGATGTTTATTTTGCATAAAGTATGAGTAGTTATTATTTTATTTATGTATTTTTACAATTTTGCTAGATACATCAACTTTGCTTAGCTATATTTAAGTCCAACTAGTTTTGTGGCTCTCTTTTATCAATAAGATGTTTGACTTAATTGGTCGTCGCAAACTATTTTCCATAAAAAAGATTGAGCTTGTTTGGTGATAATAAAGAAAATTGTGTGATCATTGACATTTTTTGTTAATTGAAGTGGTAGAAGTTATTCATTTGACGTCACCTCGCCGAAATGGCGCTATAAAAGAATATTTCGTTGTCTAATACTTATACATGTATATACCCAACACTCGTTCGAGTACATGTATGTTCGGTTTGGTTTAAAGATAAATGTTTTCAACATAACGATGTTTGTTTATTTGGATATTTTCAAGACTGTCTACCCAAAACATGGATGGAATTATAATTTATTTTGTTTAAATTGTTGCATAAGTCCTTATTTTTCAAGGTCAAATGGTCGAATTAAATATTTGTGTGCTTTTCCAAAACTCTGCTGCTCCGTAACGGGGTTTCAAATTAACTTGTTTAAAAATTCAATGTCTACCGCTTATTCAATAACGACAGACGTCTTACTCCTTTATTTGTACGATATACATGATTGTGAATGCATTTAATTGAGTTTTGCTGCCGCTCTTTAAAACGTAGCTATTTGATGTAAATCAATGTATTCATGACACAAAAAAATAACACAGCAATACAGTATTGCATATCAGTATTTGTAATTCCTTATACAAATGACTGTATTTGCGTTAAAATAGATTTGAATATTGTTGTTTCCCAAATGTCTGGACCAAAGTACTGTTCCTGATTGCCAACAATACTGTTGTAAATCATATCTTACACGAATCTTTAAAAAAAGGATATATTAATAATTTTTTACAACGATAATTGGTTATTATATTTGTTATTTGACACTCAATTATTTTTTCCATAAGGTATAAGACATGTCAGGTGAAAAAATCACCGCAAAACTTATTTATTTCAATACTGTACTAATTTGCACAATATGTTTGCGTGTGCTTAAACAAATCGATGCGCAATTTCTTGTTTAGTAATGACAAGTTATTTGTTCGAGTTATATAAATTCATATTTCACAGTCGTATAATGCCTTTAGTATGAGAGCTGACATAAACACTGTTGTAAGAGGCTGCGCATTATTATTTTCGGGGCAAACACACTTGTTACACACTTAAACGAATATCTATGAATTGAAAAAAGAGGTTTCCTGTAGTTTTTTTACAGACAGTGTTGCGTTGCTGATTACTAGTATTCCCAGACTCCTATACTGAACACTATTAAGAATAATCTCTCAAAAATAACACGACGGATTCTTGGATGTTAAATTAAATAACAAAGGGACATTTGATTGTGTTGATTACAAATTATTATCTGCTTGAATATTTATTGCTTGGTTCTATCATACTGTCCAGGTCAATGGTCGTACAGGCAAACAAGCACCACATCGTAATGTACAGGTTCTGTAGGCGAGGACATATAACTGTCATATATACAAAAGCCGCTCCCTCGTCGAGTGTGCTGGTTGATTAAGCCGCCGACCAACACTCGATAGACTGCATATGTTGCGTATGGGTATCAAGGTATTTCCATCGATTGTTGGTCTCGACTTTCCATCCCCTTAAGTCAGTTCTATTAATTTACACACCACACCGTCGTGCCACACAACGTCAACGGCCTGCCGAGCGTCCAGGAAGCACAGGTGCATGTTTGTAGTGAAGACATTCGCAAAATAACGGCATTCTCGTAGTGAAAACTTGTTATGAGGTACCCTAGCTGGTTTTAGAATCCTCACGTTCCCGTTTGCAATGCCACAGTAATATTGCCTTTGCATAGTGCCACATATTCGTAGGATACACGAGGATACTTTTATAACATTGCAGTTGTTGGGGGTAATCTCTTCTTCAGTTGCCGCCCATGAACGCCATACTAACTCCCCTCATGCGATCAAGAAAATTGCGTCCTCTGAACCACACCGTGCAATCGACTAACGCATCGTCTGTGGTTCATCCATCGGCGACGGTACTGTATACATGTCGGGTAAAATAGGAGTGTAAGTATTTCCCTATTCTTTATATTTTACGTAAAGAATTGAGCAGATTTGCGTGTGTTCTTTAAGAGTCTAAGTCAGAATGACTTTGTGAACGTTATCCTTACCTTCCTAACTGCTTACTTTTAAAGAAATCCGTTAGAATATGGTCAAAAGTCAAACAAAATTCACCACTCTCTCTGTCAAACTCTAATTACACAGGATTTAGATCAAAGATAAATATGAATAACATTTTATTGAAATATTTAATAATTTTTCTTCGGTTATTCCAAATTACAGCATCCCACATGAACACACAACATTTTCACGGTGCCTAACCAATACGAATAATATCGGAAACATTTGAACGTTTCCGGAAAATACCCGAAACGGCACCGGATCATATCAGAAATATATTGACTGTTTTGAGGTGTGTTCTTTTATTTCAATATTCTCTTTTTTACGTTAACATTTTTCACCAAACCAATATTCCACGGAACAACTTAGACATTCATTCAGTAAATTGTATACTCGTGCTCAGTAACAAAAACGTCATTATGCAGCGGGAACCTACAGTTTATGCACAAAACATGTGGAAACGGAAGTAAAATGCAGATATGGGTCCATATTAACAATGAAATTCAAATTTCGGAGCTAGTTTCCTGATGAAAACGGCAGCATAATTATTGTTAAATCATTGCCATGATGAATGACGGTTTAGTTTGTAGAAAAAAACATCTATTTTATGTGTCGATTGCTGGCACCGGATAATGCATGAAGTAGGCACCGGATAATAGCCGATACTAATGAAATTAAGTACATGTATAGCACGTTTAAAGAATGTATTGAGTTCTTCTGATATGGTAATCATTTTAAGAATTTCTTGATTTTATATTGTTTAATTAAATGGGTCTGTTACTTCTCCTCCCTCAGCCCTGACCACTGTCTTAACGCATGAAAGATGTCTTGACCCTACACTGAAAAAGGTCATTAAAACTAGGCATTTAAGGTTACACATGGTATTGGTTCATAAAACATCTGATGTAGAACGCGTGCTTTTGTTGAACGACCGATTCAGCAATAATATTTATAAGATATAAGAACCCGTTGATTGTTTTAATATAAAATTTATATACACGATTCAATAACAATTTAAAAAAGAAAGTTTTAAGACCAATTCAGCAGTGTTAATTGTAAAATAAGATTGCTGTATAATAAGTCGTTTAAACATTTTGGTTTTCTTTCGTGGGATTATAATGATAATTGATTATTATATTTAATATTAGGGAAAATAAGTTGTGTGTAACCTACGTTTAAATTTAGAGATACTTCCTCAATCGTGATACTTGAGGAAAGTTAGATATTTGTCGTTTTTGGATTAATTCATTATCAACATTTATAGCTAGTATCTCTTTTATGTGTACACGATGTATGTTTAACATACAAAGGTTTTCATTTCATAATTCACTCATTACTGTATTATTTTTGTTTCAGACTTCAGTGCCCTAACATCTTACTTTGAAGTTCGAGATAGAATATGGTAAGTATAGTCTCAGTTGATAAGTTAATTCAATGGGCTTAGGGCTA
This sequence comes from Dreissena polymorpha, assembly GCF_020536995.1. Taxonomy (NCBI): domain Eukaryota; kingdom Metazoa; phylum Mollusca; class Bivalvia; order Myida; family Dreissenidae; genus Dreissena; species Dreissena polymorpha. The sequence goes on from NC_068358.1 coordinate 74,285,565, forward strand.
CTGTTCGATATTTCTTGGATTGGATATATCAGTGGACTGAGTAATTGTACAATTTCTGAGTATCATTAAATTTAAACATTATTGGAACAATTTATCCTGCTTTGATTAACTGCTATGTCCATGGCATGTGTAAAGTAACCACGGAGGAAAAGTGTGCCAGTTGCCAGGCTCAAACACATAACGTCGTAACACTAGCACATGTCAATTGCTATAATTATGATAATTTATTTCAGAATGTCACGACCGACCAATGTTTTTTCGGGTTTGAAACTGCAAAGACTGAAGAGAAGCAGGAGAGTTGTGTATTTTTATCAGTAACTGTTCCCCCTTGTAATGAAGACAGATACAATATTGAGTATGGAGTGGATAATTTATTGTTTGAGGTGGACTGCAACAATCATGAAGATGAAAAAGCCACCGAGCAACAATTAGATAGCTGTTTACATGTAGAATGTTCAGTTGAAATTGTTTTCGACAATAATAATTATATGAGTGCAAAATATGTTACAACAAATATAGGACAAAAACTGGCTACAAACGATATTTAGTAAGTACATATTTGGAAGATATTTGTTTTAGCTTGTAAAAACATTTTTGCATAAAAATTTAAGGTTTGTTGTAGATACCAAAAACATAATTATAATTTTTGTTGTGTATTGTTATAATCTATAGATTTTGTTGAAGTCTGTCAAGGCCAATGTTACTGAAATTATAGAGATTTACCGGTAGTTCAATAATGTTTGGAAATATGTAATTGATTATGTGCATGTGGGCAGACCGAATCATTTATCACTCTTATGAAAATAGAGAAGCTGTGCCGACAGTGGTATACATTGTACATGTACTACTTATTGGAATCCTGTATTTGTCGAGTTCCATAATTATTTTCTTAATACTGTTAGTAGACAGTGTTCATATCAAATAAAAATATATCAACATAATAGATGATATCCCTTATATTGCCATGTGTACAATGTACATAATTGTTACCATTTCAGACATCTTTAAATGTCAAATGACATAATTTGAAATTAATGTTATAAACTCTGAAATATTTTAATAAAAGCGTATTCATTTCTCTATATATTTAATTAATATTAAAAAATATTTAAAACAAAGTTTTGATTTGAATAAAAAAAAGGTTTCACTACGTGGCAAAAGTCTATGATTTGAGGTAAAGTTTAACATTATGGAATTTGATTTGTACAAAATATGTTGAACTTTTGTAGTTATACGTTTAAAACGTGTCTGTCTATTACTTTAAAAGACACATTCTTGAAGTGTTTGTAAAGTAATGAACTTTTGGTATAAACCATGCAAGCATGAATGAACCAACGACATTGTACTGAATAAAATTGTTTATTACAGTGTCAAACGTAGTTCGTTCTATTCCGTGTTGAACAGTTTGGTCTCCTAATGTGGTAGTTGCAGGTTCGAACACTGACTCAACCTAATTAAGTTAGCTTCAATGTGTCTTTTTAGGTTGACAGAATAAAATTTACACTATCCTATTGTTTTGAAATGTTATGCCTAGACGAGTGGTTGGCGGCAGAATCTTCGATTCATCACATCTGAAGTGGCAGCGTATTGGCAAACAGCCCCTTGCGACTTCACTCGGTTTAATATATCGGACCGTTTAGATTTTCGTTGCCGCTTTCCGCGCTTCGATGGTGAATCAAATGCATGATTTCTGTAAACAAAGAAAAACACACCCAAACAAATTACATTAATGCAGCCACCTCCTAAAAATCAAAGTAAAATGTAAATAAATCTAGCGGTTACTTGGAATTTAAATACATGTATACGACAGGTGGTACTAGTGAAATGACATTTCGTGGGTGCTTTTATGTCTATTGTGCATTACCTGGAAGTTAAGATCATAAGCTTTTCTTACAAGAAATAATACGCGTAAAAAATATCTGCGTTTAATGATGACGGTACGATTTTTGTCTCCCACAATCTAGAAACCTATATACGCATGTCGTTATGAATATATTTCAGTTACAAGCACATGGCTGGAAATTGCAGCCATACCGGTAGTTCAAAATTCGTCACCAACTTCAAGTACTATATTAAACGTTGAACATACGATGTGAACATGTTGTTTATAAAACATGCTGAAAAGCACGTAATAATCTGTACATATATCAATCGATTTCGTGTATTATACAGTGTTGTGTTTCCGGACTTTATCCGGTGCCAGTATTTTGTGGTTTCGTGTGTTATCCGGTGCCCGTAACAATGCGATCCTTTAAAAAGCAGATACTCACGTTTTTGAAGTTGCCAGTAATTTCCTACAATTTCATTAAAACTCTGAATGATTATAACAACAATGTAAAGTAATATTATATGTTTTTTTCTCTCCAGTTACAAAAACGCAAGTATTTTAAACTATTTCATGACTATGAGGTAGGTATGGTTCATTTGTTTTCGTTCGTTTTGATAAAATGTTTTATTTACATAACGAATTTTGAAGTAAACCATTATCTGAAATACCATAATGTTCCGTGAGCAATAGTATTTGGCATTTTAACGCGGTTTTGTGGCCTATTTCGCTTCCAATACTAGGCGCATCCTGCATTTTACCTTGTTTATTTTCCGATATATTCCGCGTATTATCCGGAATAGTACAAATGTTTCCAGTATTATCCGTATTGGTTAGGCACCGTGATTTTTATCAACGTTTAAATTCGAGTTGGGTTTGAAAAACGGCTCAAGACAACGGTCGTGGCTACTTATTAGATGGTCATGACATCGGCTGCGAAAATAAAATTATGCTCCAGCCATCGGCTGAGGCAATGAAAATTGGCATGATGAGATGTGGACGTTACTCATTGACCATATTCGATAGAACTATCAGATATTTTGATCACAAAAACAGTTTTAAGATTTTCATTCGTATTTTGAAATAAAATGGGATGGGTGAGTGGATTTCGTTTGAAATAATTCATACTTTGACATTATTGAAACAAGTCATTTACACGCAATATGTCTCCACATCATGTAGAGTACACTTGACTCTCGCTATGCCGAAGACGTATACAGATTGGGTAAAATTAATTGTGTGTAATCCTTAATCGTTATAACGACTGGTACTCTTACATTGCTGCCGGTGAAGAACATACTTATATTTCCTACCCAATTGAACACGAAGTGACACACGATATTTTGCGCGATACTCAAAGCGACACACGATATTTTGCGCGATACTCAAAGCGACACACGATATTTTGCGAAATACGCAAAGCGACGCGCGCTAATGTACAATGAAATATCGCACTTGTGTAGGACACACGATATTGTAATATGTAAAAAGGCGATATATCGTACCAATTAATGTGTGTCCCCTACCGGTTTCACCGAAGGGGACTTATGGTTTGCGCTCTGTCTGTCTGTCTGTCTGTCAGTCTGTCAGTCACACTTTTCTGGATCCTGCGATAACTTTAAAAGTTCTAAATATGTTTTCATGAAACTTGAATCATGGATAGATGGCAATATGGGCATTATGCACGTCATCTTATTTTGTTCCTACGTCAAAAATTCTGGTAGCTATGGCAACAAATAGACTAGAAATGCTGCTGAAAATGGTGGTTTTCTGGATCCTGCGATTACTTTAAAAGTTCTTAATATTTTTTCATGAAACTTGAAACATGGATAGATGGCATATGGACATTATGCACGTCATTTCATTTTGTTCCTACGTTAAAAATTCTGGTTGCTATGGCAACAAATTAAAAAAATATTCTGACAATGGTGGAATTTCTGACATTGGTGGAGCCGGTAGGGGACTATATTGCTTGGCAATAGTCTTGTTATAAGTAATATAAACGGCGTGTATGAAGTTATAAAGGACTGCCCAGATGGTTAAACTAGGTGTTTCCTGTTCCTGTATTTTTCGCCGTTGAGCTGCATCCCTTAACCGAGTTTTATTTATTTTCGTTATGTAGCGTCTTATTGAAGGAATGGGGTCGCGTTTGACAGCTTCGACTTAATTAAAATTTAGTTGTTCTAAATACTGTCAAACAAAGTGTTTTTGTCTTTGTCTAGACCGTGTCTTTCCATTCTTGTACTGCTAGTAGCGAGTTTAACATCCCCATACAGCATTATGAACGGTAGAAATTTCTTGACAGTCTGAGAATTCACCTTTATTAATTACAATACACATCGTTTCATAAATATAAATATGTCCATATCTATTTGACAAAATATTCTCCATATTGTGTATTTAAGACTCATTTTAGTTTCATGTTATGATCCCAAGGTATCTTTTGCCAGTTTGCTTCACTTTTTGGAGTGTGTGTGTGGAGGGGGGGGGGGGGCGATCACGGCAACAACATTCATTGATATGCACATCCGTGTATGTGTCAATGTTGGCCAATATAATTATAAAAGAAAAGACCAACGCGATGACTATTCTGATATTTTTACCTGTAAAACAAAGCACGTAATACTATGAAATATGAATGAATTGAATATCAAATAAATTACTCCACATTTTATATAACAATACAATAAAAACTTCTCTTAATAAGCACAAAACATGTATTGCTATGACATATGAATAAAATGAATATCAAATTAATAAACACACATTTCATAATACAACACAGCAAACGATTCTTTTAATATATGCACAATATTTTAAAAAAGAAGGTTGAAATACCACTTTATATACTGGCGAATGCAATTGAAATTCCTTCATGATGACAATAAAACTACACGAGGGCAGAGGAAAAAGCTCGCATAAAAAGAAAATGGATTTTTAATTAAAAGTGAGATAAGAGGTTACCTGCACTACATATACCTAAAAGAATTGGCCATTTATTAGTTGTATACATTACCGGGAAAACGTCAATGCCCGAACAGTCAGAACGATCAGGCTAGCACCTGTCAGTTAATCGTTAATCGTTATGGTGGGTGGCACTAGACATTATACCGGTTATGTTCCATGAACACAAATCAGTATCTTTCTAAACCTCATTAAAACATTAAAACAGTTAATTGTCATTAATACTATCCAGTAGATTACAATACCATCGTAGAAAGCATTCACACAGTTTCGTAAACGTATTTTAGATGCTTGGTTAATTTATTGTTTATTGTCGTAAAATATAATTATTGACCTAAACAGAAACGATGGATTGAATCATATAGTTATGAATAATTAATATCAAGATAATTTTCGCAAACAGTGTATGTATCTATGTTAATAAATGTCCGGTGTCTGTAGATCTTCATCGTCGGTGAATTTTAAGGAATATTCTGTAAACTTGTATAAAACAAAAAAGCTAACAAACACATTTACAAACAAAGTATCGATAACAGCTTTGAAGCCAATCGTTTCGTTTAATCATAAAATACGTTTTATCTCTATTGCAATGTTGTCACAATTAATCGAAACGAATAGCTAACTATTAAGTGTATGTTTGACACATTCTTAGTTACAGGCAATTATTAGCAATGGGATTGCATTGCAACCTGTAATAAACCCCCTGTTTTGTTGTACGTGTCTTCGTTGACATAAATGACCATTCGTCTATTCGTAATGAACGTCGATTATCAATCACACCTTTAAAACAAATAGTCAAATGCCCGTAAACATACTTCGATAAATGTTGATTGATACTATGCATTACAGGAGCTGTGCTGAAAACAAAATCGAGAAAATATTCTTATAAGTTAGTATTAAACAGCTTTAGTTTTATAGTATCTCAGTGATTGTCTACTTCCATTCTGAAAACTGGCATATCTTCATTGCAATTGATTGATGATTTGCAAATGGATAAATGGTCATTTTACTTGCATGGGTGGGATATATCTGAGATCTTGCTTTGTAGTGTGGGCGGTGATAATTATAGTCATTAACGAAAGAGAAAGTGAACACACTGTATTGATCCGTTTCCATAAAAGCGGCACGTTCTAGCAGACTTTTGAAATGGTTCTTACATGTATGGTAGCGTATAACACTGCACTGTGACACCACACAGACAAACATTTTTGAAAACGAAAAATGTATATTTTTGCCGAGTGCAATAATAGTTATCGGGTCACACCTCAAATGACTGTACAGAATCCATGTCAGAATGTACGTTTTTTTAAATCTAGGGCAAGTTTTAACCTTTATAAATCTGGTTCAAACGAAGCCAGATTGCGCTCAATAAAGATCACAATTTTAACTGCAAAAAGAAAATCGACATAATTATTGTCACCATAAAATCTATTCAATATGTTCATTGTTCTAATAGTGAATTTTAGAATTTGATATGAGGTTTGAACAAGTACTCGCGTTCGTTATACTATTCACGAACGTTGGTGTAATATGTTTTATGTTAGTTTCACTGGCACATATGTGTTATTTCTCATTGTAAATGTGTTACCAGCGCTGGCGAAACAAAAATCCAACAACCATGTCATTACTTTGTGAGAAGTTGCAAAGGCAACATACAACAAATCGAATTACAATGTTTTATCTTGGCTAAAAACAGTATACATAACATAAATGAACAGGTGCAAAATGCGGAACGATTTTTGATATCAAATGATTACGGAACACCCAAGTTGTCCAATATTTTATTGTCAAACTCTTAAATAGAATACTACAGTAATGTTCCTTACAGAAACATAAAACTAAAATTTTTGCTCAATGTAGGAAGCCTTGTTTTAAACATGTTTTTTGTGTTAGAATGATTTTGTAAAGGGATAGGAGACAATTAGGCTTGAATTTCATGGTGTGTAAACTATTCTGCAAAATAATTGCACTATTTTTAAGAATGAGTGCTTATAGCAAAAATGTTGAAAAACTCTTTTTTGTATAATGTTTTGGTGGTTGTATTTGTACTACTTCTTATTACAGAATGTTTCATGAATGAGAATTAGAAAGATTGAATGACGAAGATTTGTGAACTATTGTAGAGACAGTAATAAATATTGAACATAAGTAAATAGTTAATATGTTACTTAATAGCAATTTTGTTTATTTAATAGTAATATTACATTCACTAGTTGGCATATATTGGTCATTTAAAACCAAAATCATATTCCTTACAGATTTTGGTATGAACACAGCCTTAAACAATCTGATTTTCCCATACTTTTGCTGAGAGAGTGACAACGTGTTTTGTGTTGATTTATATCAATAATGCGCTGTCATCTTTAGTAAGTATATACATCATTAACGAAGGGTTATGTTCTCCAAATATCAGTTTGGATATATTCGGATTTAATCCTCTATTAATAAGTCTTCATATTTGCGTTGCTTTTGATTATTCTTTCAAGCATTCGACATTTTGAACTATTTTACAACATCGCCCCGTAATGCATTTATTGGTCTACATATTATCACCTTTTGTTACCAGCAACATGTGTCGTGACCTTATCATTTGCAAACATTAATCGTCAAAACATGTAACATCAATAGGGATTAACGTAGATGTTGTTGAGAGTATGGGTTACTAATATTTTGAAGTTATTTTTTTTAAAGCTTTTTAAATCATTCAGCACTTTGATGCCGGTGTGTTACATAGGGATAACCAAGATGTACCAGTGAGTAAACTACAATGCTTATGCATCAGGTTTATGTCAAAATTTAAGGTCAATACATTTTAATACAAAACACTTTGTCCAGAGCTTACATTTTAAGCATGAATGCATTTAAAGCAGAAACATAACCCATAGCGAGATAGATTGACACATACAACATCCAGACCCGGTTTTTATTAATTTAAGGTCTCTGTTCAATGTAAAAGGGAAACAAATAGATCAGCCTTCAGACTCTTTGTATAAATACAATTTTATTTTATGTAACATTATGCTTTTATTCAAGATCAAATCCATAAGAAAGAATTTTCATAAGAAACCTGAGCCTGTGAATAAAATGCATCAATTATATTTCTTTCAAGGAGAATTTTGTTCAGACATAATGACTTTCTTTGAGGCATATTCAATTTAAATAGATACTAATAAAAGAATTTTCGACCAGTTGCCTTGCATATATTTTTAATAACAAGACCATGATGACATTCAGTGGAAGCAGTCACGAAGCAAGAGGGCGTGTTTCCTGCCAGATGATGCCGCATTAGCAAATAAGTCTTTAAATGCGCCTGGCTTTTTGTTAGAGTGAAATTACATTCGATATTCTAATTTCTTTGTGATTTTTGCCACTTTATAATCATGACGTGACAATTATCTTAATAAGACTCTGATGTCAGAGACTTTATGTTTCTTTTAATATTCAGACAAACACTGTGTTAATATATTTGCAGGTGGAAATACCAATGAACGATAAGTTACCGAATTATTACACCTTAGGGCGTCTGTCTATTGTCTTTAATATAGGGCAAACAATATTGCAGCGTCTGAATTGCATTTAAAGGACTACAGTGGTAACGAATTGAGTTTAAGCATCTTTAGTCAAAAATTAAAAGTTTTAAATCTCATTTAGAAGGTTCCAGTGGATTGGTGTACAGTAAAATGTAACGCTAGTTTATTTATATTTTACAGAACATGTGCGAAATGTAAAAGTTAAAAAGGCGGGGACAGATTCCAAATCTAAATATCGAAGAATCGTGGCCTAATTGAAGCTGGCAGTTAACCGAAACTGATTATAAAACCGTTGTTCTAGTCGCGTAGCTGAAAAAAATGTTTGATTACAATGGGCCGAAATGCGGTCCACGCGACATTTAAATCTGACATGGAAGTAAGTGTAGAGGACATTGAGTGATCTCAGTCACGTGTACAAGAGCTACATAATCCACTGAACACATCACACTTCTGATGCTTTCTCCATAAAGAGTAGTCCGTCAATTTTTGCTAATGCGACTGCGAGGCTTAAGGGTCTTAAAAGTTGTCAGATTGGGGAATACAGTAGTACTCATGTTTAAGATTGGACTACGCAGCATAGTACCAGGTAAGAATGAGGAGCAAATACGATTGATGCTGAGAAAATGGTATAATGATCGACTGTCAAGTTTGCTCAAATCGGAAAAAAACATAAAATTATATGTACGGTGGTGGATTCTAGATTTAATAACGAGATCATTTGTCTACAATTAATGATTTTATCTTATATGAAATCCATTATTGATCAATAATATCTAGAGTCTATTACAAAGACAAATTGTAATCATCGCACCTTAAATGTACTTACACAATACTAACAGTAACCAGATAAAACTGTCAGATCTTGGTTATTTTTTACAATTGTTTGCTTAATTGTGTCTTCTATTTGTTTCTGCAGGTACACGAATATACTTCAAATGTAAACCTTACTAAGAGAACACGTCAAATATCTACATCAAGGAAAAGTTTCCATTTATAGCTGCATTCTTAGAAGTAAAACTATAAACTGCATTTCAATAACGGAAACATTTTTGAACGATGATATGTTTGAAACCTAACTGACACGTACAAGAAACGTCATGGTAGTACTGGTTTTTCGTTTTCAGCTCAGAGCTTTTCAAGCATTGATGCTTAAAGATAAGTGTGTGTATTTAAAGACTAATAAGGATTTCTGCATAAGTAGTGTTAATAGAAAAAGTCAAACAAATTGAATCACCAGTGACGCTGGGATTGTCTCCAAACTTCTAACTAAAATTTAGTTCATTACTGGTACAGAAAACGACAACAGCTAATATACTGACATAAAACCATGGTTCTGAAATAACTTTTGATAAAGTTAATTTTACAATTAATTCTAGATTATAAAATTGTAATGTAACTTGTTTACTTTTATAGGAAATATATAACTTTTAATTATTTGAAAACGATTTTAGTTTCCTATATATATATATATATATATATATATATATATATATATATATATATATATATATATATATACGCATTAAGGGTTGGTTATTTTTATCAATTTGCTTCATACGAACGGTCCATTGTTTTTTATAATTATCATTGAAATGATGTTTTATAGTGTACACGTACTCATATTTCCATGTCGCTCAGTCCATGTCAAAGTCACAGTTCGACTTTTAGTTTGTGAATATTACTTAAATGTCCAATAACTCTTGTTATTTCGACAAAAATTCGCACAGATAATTATTATATTTGGACAAAATGTTGCATTAAACAACCATGTCGGTCGTTTCAAGTCCACGTCACTGTGGACACTTGAAGTTTGTGTCTAAACCTTATAATATAATAACGTGAGTTCGTTTTTTTTCAATTGGAAATGAAATAGAAAATTTAATATTGTTTGTACAAATTCTTTTGCCTGCTTGAAAGTCAATATCAGAAATGTAGAAAGGCTGAAAGCGATTTGTTATCAGGTTGTCGAAATGACAATTTTGAGCTTTGTGTCACATATTAAACAAACACTTGAAATCTATTACACGTAATGGTGTAGACCCACACTGATCAGGCAGCTTCGTAAATGAATTATAATTTTGATTAAAAAATTGGACGATTGAATATGTTTTAATGATTCTATTCTTTTCGTAAAATTTTGTCACAGCACGGCAGATGGATCAATTATATGGGGTATACAATGTATAATATTAGGTTTAGGTAATAGCTATTAGTCCAAAATAAGAGGTATGAGACCCATCTCTATCGTTTTTACAATAAAGTGTTGGTAAAAGTTGTGCTTGCCTGAATTATCTGGTTATATTTATGCACCAATATAGTAAATATCGGTACAGTGTTTGCTTGTTAAACGCTTATAGAAAACATTCGATGACGTCTGGTTATTTTTCATTGTGTTTCTTTCTTGTCAACGAGTGTCGTCTTGCAGATGTTATTTATGTTTTATTGTTTAAAACTTACCACAAAATACGTCACGAATACCACTAAGTTGTGAAGACATGTGTTAATGGATTATGGATGATAAAAAACGTCAAATATTTTTTTATCATAATATCATGGCTAATACCGTCTCAAAGCAATACAATGTCTTTATAAATAGTCTACAACAGCTTTTTCCAAAGAAATTGTTTTTACATCATCAACATTTCATGTGTACGTTATATTAGGAAACAACCTGATGTAGAATTTTCGAGAAGATGGTTAGATTTGTAATTTAATGGTACTTAACCAGTCTACGATATTTTTCAGTGCACTATATTGTTTTCAAGCGCCATTTGGTGTATGATATTTTAAAAATTAAATGTTCAAACAATATCATTTACTGTTGTTTTCTACATCAAGTTAAATTTAGAAATACCTGACACCAACTTCACCCTCTTTAAGAGAATTTATAGATTTTAAAGATCGAAACGATTAAATAAGCTTGTTGCTGACTTGAGAGTACCTGGCAACGTTTGACAGAAGTTCTCGTTTGCTTTTACCATTACACAGCTAAATCATAGGTTAGAGTTATACTGACATGTGAGCACCACAGCCGACAATTTTGAGCAAATAAGATGAATTCTCAATTATTATGTCAGCTATTTGACATGATAAAATATAATGTATCGAACGACCTTTTGAAAGCTTTAGTAGGGACAAATGCAAATACAGATGTGTTATGTATCAATTGAAAGACGTCTAAATATGGATTGTTATTGACATTTAAATGCAAAGCCCTGTTTGATCTTTGGACAATTTAAGTTTTAGCTGAATCTTTTGGTTAAAACAAATGGACATTAAATATTTGACCAATGCACCAATATTAATTCGATAATATGCCTGAATTATGTAATAATATAAATATATTTTAAATAAAATTTTCACTTATTCTATATTGTCCACGTTTCATTATCTATACACATTCATTTAATAAAGTTGATTCTAAACACTGCTTTTGCTTTCTCATGAACTACACGTCATTCACATTCTACATAATTTTAACATTCCGGAAAGTAATGTTTGGATGGTACATTGTCAAGTTGGTTTACTATTAAAATTCCAATTTACTAACTTATAGTAAAACTAGCTTTTCTTTTTAGGTGTATAATTGAGTCATATAATTGCAGGATTGTAAATGCAATGTAAATATCAAAGGTTCTTGTTCCAAAACTAGCTTTACTTTTTTACAGGGAACTTTTCACGGTTTGGTAAATTGACAAAATTGAAAAAAGTTGTTTCAGATTCGCACATTTTCGGTTTAGTTATGATATTTGTGAGGAAACAGTATAACTGAGCATTTCCCATGGTCTGATATAGCCATTATATGCGTCTTTTGACGATTTAAAAACCTAAAAATTATAAAGCGTTGCAACGCGAAACGATGGAATACTTTGGAGAGTTCTGTTGTCGTTTAAATTTGTGAAACTACGAAGATTGCTTATATAACGTATAAAATACGCACATTATGTATGCTTGGCAGGAGAGCTCAGTTGGCTAATGCGTTTTTACTTCAGGATTCCGGGGGTCACTGGTTCGAACCCTGCTGTGGGCTACTTTTTTTCCTTTTTTAAATTTTATTTTTGATTTTTTACTGGAGCTTTAAAAATTTAATGTTTACATTTATTAATATAAAGCATGTAATGACAAACTTCAAAACATGCCAAAATCTGTGAAAAGGCCCCTTTAAGTGATTGCATGAATCATAGGGATTCAAGAATTTAAGTTTCTTAAATTACAAAAACGTTCGTGGTCCTAGGCATATGCTTAGTCTGTTTTAGTCTAAGTAAACACGTTTTAGTTTGTTATTTCCGTGAAACAGACTTAGTTAAATGTTAACCTTTTTATTAAAGCATTGACAGGCTTAAGCTTATTGAAACGCTCTCGAGTACGTGTTCTGTGGGTATCCCACAATGGGGATCAAAACCGTGACCGCCCGATCGCTAGGCTGGCACAATATCCACTACGCCACGGCGACCTGGCAGACTAAACAGTATTTACCTCTAGTAATCTTAATATAAAAGCTGAATCAGGTTGTTGTTTATTTATAGGTTACGTCCATTCCGTATTAAATATATTCCTAACAAATACTTGTCTGAAAACAAAAGCACAATAAATTTGTAATCAGATTACTCGTGATGGATTACTGCTGCACATAATGTTCATCGTAACATACTGAGTGAGTATTCGTGAAATCCTTTTGCATTGGTAGCGTGAGATTTAATCTTAATTGCCATTTTGTAAACTGACATGTCCACAATGAAAATGATTAACGATTTGCAAAAGATTCACGTTTGGTATTGACTATGTGGGATCTATCGCGGATCTGTCTTCGGTGTGCGCGGGCGGTCATAATTACAGTTATTATTAAGAGAAAAGTGCACGACATTTCTTGGTGTTGGGTCATTTGCAAGAAGGATGTACATGCTTTGCAGGCTAATAAAATGATTCGTACTAGTTTTAGAGTGAAACGCTGCATAGTTTGTATATAAATCTATATTTAATGCACACTTTTTTGCTTGACGACTGAGAACTTGCTTGGTTCACACGAGATTTATTTATTACTAGGATAAACGAATTTATTGCTATGGAGTGTTATACGTGAAACTATTATTGTTTGTAAAAACCCTATACTATACAAAACAGTAGCCAAGAGTTAAAATTGCAATGCAAATTTACCTAAGGAGCAAACACACGCACATGTACACATATACAGGGCGAGACCATTCATTTCCAGCTTCACGGCATGTTGCAAAATTTAAAACACAATTGTGTACATTAAAACAGAACATACTTGCATTACTAATCATTAAAATTACAATTTATTATTTACTGAAATATAACTTTATTGCAAAAATCCTCGATCCCCCTTTTCTGTTAATTTTCTGCATTAATTGTATTTGTATTATGTGAAGAACCCAAAACAAAAATTTCTATTAAAATAAAGCAAACAAATATGTTGTATATTTAAACAGTGATAGTATTTCGACACTTATCATTCAATAGAATGAGATTTTTGTATTCGTTGGAATTTCATCAAATTTAGAATTATATATTGACTGATATTTGCTGCCATGTATTTTAAGATTAAACAGCTCACAGTATTTAATTTATTTTAATACTACGAATAAATGTCAAATACAAACAAATGTGTTAATCATAACCTGCTGTCAACTATGCTTTTATTTACACAAAACAATGATTGAATTCAATATAGTCCTCTGTGTTTTCATTATTGTTTTCATTAATTGGTTATATCGCAAGACAAAGAAATTATAAACGAGAATTTATTTACTACATTGACATTCTCAGATACAGTAATAGCTATGTTATTGACGAGAATGTGTGGTTTTCTTTCCGCTTTCGTGAACTGGTTTCTTATTTCTGACATCATAATCTTTTCTATATTTCCTAAGGGAATACACCGAGATATGTTACGTAGATTTGCTCTACATGTGATGAAAAGGATTCCTATCGCATTATCTAACAATTGCAAGTTCACATGCATTTTACAATTTCGATACAGGATTATGTAATATAAGCTTTATAAAGCAATTTAACCGGGTGGGTTCGATTATCCTCCGCAGTAATGGGTCACATATAAAATGAGATTTGAATAAGATTTATAACAAATCGACATTCATTATAGAGGGAATTCTAATATATAAACATGTTTAATCAGAATAGAACAGCGAACAGTAAAACAAAGATTTATTTTATGCTCCAATTGCACTATTTTAAATTATTTTTTATAAACTCCCACTTGATTTGTGTAACAACAAAAACAGAAGGGCTTCCGATATGTCGAAAACGATGCTGGCAAAACAAGACATGATTAATTGTAAATGGACAGTCATATAAGCTTTACCAAAAATAGACGCTACGAATAAATTTGCACAAAGCCCGTAGGAACAAATTAAATTAGCTCACTTAAATGTTGCGTCCCAATACGTAGATTCAGACGTAGATTTTCTGACAATATTGTAAATATCCTAGTAGCCATTAGTTATACTATTTATTCATAAGTCTATGAACCATTTTCTGAGTTTTATTTACAGAAACTGTATGCCAGGCTAAATGTTTTTTGAGTGCTGATCTAACGAAAAAAGTACTTCTTACATACTAATTGGTACGGAAAAAATAAATGAAGACTATTATATATTGTATTATAATGACTTTGCAATTAACCAACGCTGCAGGAATATATTGTTATTTTTTATGGTATTTTCCATATTTTTTTCCGTTTTATTTCGAGTTTATATTGAAGAATAATTCTCGTATTATTAAACATTTTCAGATGTGCATGCCTGTATATTTGAATTTAAAAAATGTTATCAAAACAATTGTATTGTTTAAAATACACGTTTACATAAATGTATGTTATGTGTATGTATGCATGTAAGATAACAGATATGTATTATTTGCTCTCTTTAAAAAAACGCATCGTAAAACAAATTGGATAACACAAAAATAAGAATTATAAAAACTTAGTACAAGACAATTTTAAGCTTAAAACGATCTGCTTTGAAATCCATTGGTCGCGTTGAACGTGGCGACAGCCCATGTAAGATGTGAATGTTAATGTTTTGTTCCCTTTTATAGCGAATTGTGTGTTTTTCGGTCTGCATCTCATCTTCGACCTAATGCATATATAACAGACATTTAACAATCTCGCTTCCATCTCAACATCTTAATGCTTACAATTTCTCAAAAACTGCTAAAGATATCATCTTGATATTTCGCGTTTTGTTGGTTGAGAATTTTTTTTTCCATAGTTTCTAAATGCTTCACCCATAACCATAACGCTCTGACACCTCTGGACATCATGTATGTGACCTCGTGTTGCACGTGTTAATACAAGTATTAGAATTCCATACATTTTCATGTCCATACTTTATTTTCCTATGACAATCTTATAAAGCAAAAACAAAGAACAACAACACATATGTGTTCAAATATTTGATTAAAAACATTAAAAACGTGTATGTTCAAATTACTCACTGGTTGATCGTCAAGCAGTATGTATTTCAACACCAGTTCGTAGCCCAGGGGTAACAAGTGTAGCAAGCACGTATCGCGTATATATACCAACCGTCTTCTCTGACACCATAATCACCTGATCCAACACATATTGAGACAATGTGCATTTGATGGTTTTGACACGGTCTGAAACCATGTGTAGCCTATCGTCTAACGTCAGACACTCAACTGTTGAATACCTATGTGCAGATTATAATATGGTTCAGTTCATATTACAAAAATATAGGATCTTGCATGAGTGGTCGTTTTGTATTGAATTTATTAAACGAGTCATCTAAATAAAGATAAAAACGAGGCTTGCCGAGTTTTTATCTTTAGTTAGATGACGAGTTTAATAAATTCAATACAAAATGACCACGAATCTAAGATTCTATTTATAACATAACCAATACATTTTCTCTTTATTTTATGCTCTTTTCATCTTTTTATTCACATTGTAAAAGAGTTGAACTGAAGAAATTCGCTGGGATAATGACGTCATTTCGTCACAAAAATGACGTCATTTCACAGTTATATAACTAGTGTAATAACACCCGTGTAATAAACAAAATTGAGCATTACGTTATTTCACTCCTGGATCGTAGGTCATGTTATAATGCTTTTTATTTATCAGCGATACTTAGTGGGGCATTTCAATATACTGTGTACAATATATAAATGGGCCGCGCTCTGTGAAAACGGGGGTTTAATGCATGTGCGTTAAGTGTCGTCCCAGATTATAAAATAAAATGCTGAATATATATTTTTGATACATAGTCGGAAAATTAAGAAAGAGGTAAGAGTTGGGTGCAAATAAATAAGCCAATCTTAACAAAACAATACTTAGATTAGTAATTCATAGTTTGCAAAAGGATGAACGTATTTTTAGCACACAAGCGTGACAATCAATAATATTTGAATTGTATGGTGTATTGTGTGTGTTACGGAATTATTGAATTTGTTTGAAGGATTGCTTGTATCAACAAATGTCAAGGTGTTATGTTTCTGTGTGTATGGGATTGTCCCCGCTTTGCGTCTTATTACAGTCTGGTTCATCCGCTATTCGTTTAATTTCAGTCTGGTTCATATATCGAAGAGTAGATGACAAGTTGACAACGATATTTTGTAGCGACATTGAAAAAAGGGAATATAAATAAATAGTTATGTTGTTATATAAAAGTAAAACCACATATTTTACTATTTATCTCGAGTATGTTAGTTCGCCGATATTGGTTACTTCAAATAATATAGACATCATTCACTACATCATTCACTTGCATGTTCTATGTTACTAAGTAAGAAAGTATTGCATAAGTGTGACAAGATGTTCTATGTTACTAAGTAAGAAAGTATTGCATAAGTGTGACAAGATGTTCTATGTTACTAAGTAAGAAAGTATTGCATAAGTGTGACAAGATGTCCGATTGTTCTGATTGATGGACTGTCGTCTACTAGAAATAACAGAAAGAAATCAAACCGTCTATGATTACTTAAGTGTTGATTGTTATATTATATTTTTGCAGTTTATTTATTTCGTTTTTATTGAATAAGTGCACGTATTTGTTAGATAAATTTGTTTCATTGCGCTTTCGAGTATAAAATGTATTACACATAGTAATGAGAATATAATTATAACTAACCCAGTGTCAGATGTAATACAGTATTATTTAATATGCAATATTGATTTATTTAGCAATATCAACAAACTTATTTAGCATTTTTTCATACATAGATGCATAACAATTTATAGTTCTTAGCGATGATTTTTGCTTTATTGCGTCATTTAAGTTTCTTACCGATCAATCATTTTAGTTTTTATACACCAAATGGTCAAAGCTTATGTTAAGCCAATTGAATGATTTCTTGTGTCAGTCGTGTGCATATAATTTTTCAAATGTATCGGCCCATATGTATCGGCCCATATGCACTTTGTGCTTTAGAAATGCAACTATTTGTTTTATACTTAATAGATAAGTTAACATATATATTTAATTGCATCATGTGATATTCTTGATAGGTCATGACTTACTCGGACGGAATTTCACATAATTCTCACTCACAATTTCCTTTAACATAAGCTTCACTTATAATTAAATAACTCAATACTGGTGATGCTACTGTCAGAATAAATTCATTAACAACTCGATGTTTTACTGAATTGTTGTATGATGGCGTTTTTTCGTTTAAGTCTTATACTATCTTGGTCAATCCGGATCATTCAAATTAAATATTGTGGTATATTAATGCATAATACTTATATACTATAATTCATGTTTTGACTGAATGCTTATTGATGTGATAATGTTTTGAAAGGATTATCCACCAGACACTAAGCAATTCAGGAGATTAAGAAGAAGTGCTCTTCACTGACTGTAAAATTGCCGATTTCTTATCTATTGATGATTAAATTTATCGACAGTAAGAAGTTTTGCCATTTAATGAGACCATTATTTAAACATATATAACATAACATAATACAATTGTAGAAATATGGGTGCGTATTTAGAATATATTAAAATAACATGCACTTGATCATTTGCACATGTACGCCACAAGAACGCTATGTCCAGTATAAAACAAAAATGTTTAAGGTACATGTAACATCGAACATCCTCAAATATAATTCGGGTCTTGCTACACAACTTTTTTCATGTTATTCAGTGATTATTTTTATCAAAAGATTGCTTTGGAAATGTTTACATGAAACAGTTTTAAGAAGTTAACTTAGTTTTGAACATATTAAACACGCTTTTACTTGAACGAATAGACTAATAACACTGCAATTTATTAACAAAAAAATCAATTTTAGTTTAACCATTGATTTCTTGAGTGGTCCAATTACAGAACAGAACAGAACAGAACATAATTTTATTACACATAAAATTACCATTTTGTAGCGTTAAACAAAAACAATAATACAAAATACATGAGTATAGTGGATTTAGCAGAAATGTTATATAATAGTTATGGGTGAACTTTACAGATACTTGACCAAAACTCGTTTTAAATCACATGTTAACAGTGTATATTGCTACATATGAATGCTTTTTACTACTTTTGTAATCATTAAGGTAAAACATTAATTGTAATTTGAAGGAGCATAGAATATAACAGTGTGCATCCAAACCACATACAATTTAAGTAGCAACGGCACAATTATAGATGAACTTGTATCATAACACATCGGCATAGTCTATAATCAGTAAAATATAATAATAATTTTAATTTCGAAATATAACAATAATTATACTTTCGAATGAGCACACATTATACATTCAAAAATCACACTTACAAAATCAGGTATCGAAACAGTACCGGATAATACATATAATTAATATGAATGCAACATCTATATCATCATAATTATACTAAAAACAATACATGTCCAAATATAGCATATCACATGATGTCATATTGTATTCAATATACATTTTAAACTATAAAACAAATACATTGTATAAATTATACATTATTATTGGTATAACGTTTGCGAATCTTGAGTGCTTCTGAAATGAATTTTTCTAACTTACGCATTTCATTTTTATTTTCTGTAGTTAATAATATTGTGAGTTTGAACATACTAGGTCTGACTCTATGATAGGTTTTAATGTAGTGTTCTCTAATTTGGGCAAATTTAGAACATTTCAAAAAAAAGTGGTATTCATCTTCTATTTCATTACTGTCACATAATTGGCAGAGTCGCAAGTTTCGTTCTAATCTATCATATCGTCCAGTCTGTATTCTCAGGTTATGAGCACAGATGCGTATTTTTGTAATCGCTGTTCTTAAATTTCTTGAAACAATCGTCTCTTAATATGGTTCAAACGAAAATGTTGTTTTAATTGCTTTGTATACAATTAGAACCCTATTATCATTAATATCTCGATTCCACTCTTGTAAGTATTCGTCGATAACTCTTTGTTTAAACAAAGACAAAAAATTAACCTCGTTGATTTGTGAGTTATTAGACCAAACATAATTAAATCCGTACTTAGATAGTAAGTCCCTAACCTTCCCAAACCAGTTCGATGTATTATCATTTACGGCAATTAGACCATCTTCCAACATATATCGTAATATAATGTTTCGCTTCAAGTTATTTTACACCAATATTTTACGATACGTACATATCTGTTAATATACAACGGGTATCTACCAAGTTCACCGTAAACGGCTACACTTGAGGTTGATTTTCTGACACCAAGAACAGCTTTGCAGAATTTAAGGTGCAATTTTTTCAACTCGCTACACTTTGAGAAACCCCATATTTACACGAGTATGTGATAATTGAAGATACAAAAGCATCAAATAACTGCAAAGCTACCTTTGGTTTACAATTATAAGTTTTCAGGTTGGATAACAATACGTTGAGTTCTTTTAAGCCCTTACCACGCAAAGAATTAGTATTGAGATTAAAGTTCCCTGTATAATTAAGGGTTACACCAAGATAAATAAAATCGTTAACAATGTCTATGTTTTCGTTACCGTATACGCACCGCTCATTACGTTTGCGGAAAACAATAATTTAGGTTTTTGGAATGTTAACTTGCAAACCCCAGTATAGACCGTTCCATAATCGATAAATTGACCGCCGCCATATTGTCAGTCACGTGACTGTCCGCCATTACACTGCTGCTAACTGGTGCGAGACTGCGATTCCAAAAGCCAAAAACGTAGAGAATACCCGCTTAACCGTTGTCGGATAAATAAATTACTTAATGAATAAATGTGAGGCGATTATCACATTTTTGTTGTTTAAATGATTGTTTGAAGTTGAGATTGATTGTTACAAATAAAATGTTTAAAATGCTTTCGTGTATTTGTTTTTTTTTTATATTTGTAATCAAGTGGTAATCATCGGCGAAAATTTGCCGGTTCAGTCGCTCATACTACAAACAAATATGGAGATCTTTTTATTGATTTTTTAATTAACTGCAATTTTTGCATGTTAAATGGACGTAATACAGTCCATAATGATTACACGTCAATTTCTGTAAAGGGTCAATCAGTTGTAGATTATTGCATAGTACCTTATGAAAACTTGTCATTATATAGTCAGTTCTATGTGCATACAGTTGTTGATGTTATGAACAGTATTGAATTGCAGGATAGTATTGCTCCAACATGTGTCCCTGACCACTCTATTCTCACATGGGTTATGGAAATTGAATCCACTGACTTGGAATTTGCTACAGATAAGACTGGGTCAGTACAAAGTACAGATAAATTTGATTGCTCCAGAATTCCTAATGATTTTCTGCTTAACCAAGTTCTGGTAGGTCAGATTAACGACTGTATTTCTAACCTTGAACAGGGTTACAGAACACAATCAGACATAGATCAGGCATTTGGAGATTGGTGTGGTATTGTACGGGATGAAATGTATGATAAACTTCCGTTCAAAACGATTATTCATGATTCCTGTAGAAGAAAGCGCAGGTCTGGTAAGCCATGGTGGAGTAATGAATTAAGTAGTCTATGGTCAGATATGTGCAAAAAAGAGAAGTTATGGTTAAGATGTAACAATAAGCATTTAAAAGTTCAGCTTAAGACTGACTATATAAGGTCTAGGAGGTTTTTTGATAGAGCGGTACAAAAGGCCAAAAGACATTACTGGTTTTCTACACAGTCTAGATTATCTAACTTAGCTTCTGATAATGATGTAGAGTTTTGGAAGACTATTGGAACTTGTGGTGTTGGCCAGGAACGTAAGAAGGGTATTCCTCTTGAAGTTGTGTTAGACAATGGGACAGTTTCTTCAAAATTGGAGGATGTGTTGTTGAGATGGAAGAATGACTTTGCAAATCTTTTGAATCAATCTGTTAATTCAAATGTCGGCCAGCATACAAGTAGTTTTGATAATGTGTACCATGAGGAGTTGGATAGACCTTTTTCAGTTTTTGAGGTGAAAGCAGCTATTGACCGAGCCAAGTTGAATAAAGCGACGGGCATTGACCAAATTCCTAATGAAGTTCTTAAGAATGACATGTCTGTCTCCTTTTTGCATTCTTTATTCTGTGTATGTTATGAAACTGGTATGGTCCCATCAATGTGGGGTAAGAATATCATAAACCCTATCCCTAAGTCGAGCACTGCTGATAAGAGAGATCCTTTACAATATCGTGGTATTAGTTTGGCTTGTACTATGTATAAATTGTATGCAAGTATTTTGAACCATAGGCTGTCAAGCTGGTCAGAACTTAATGATAAAATAGAGGATGAACAGAACGGCTTTCGCAAAAAGCGCAGCACTTTAGATCATATCTCTGCACTGACCAATATTATAGATGTTCGCAAGAAGTTACATAAATCTACGTTTTGTTAATTTATTGATTTTAGACGTGCGTACGACGGTATTGAGCGGAATTTACTCTGGCAGAGGTTGAATAGTATAGGTGTCCCAACAAAAATGTTAGATGCAATCAAATCCTTGTATGCGTCGGTCTCCTCTTGTGTTCGTATAAATAGCCATTATACTGATTGGTTTGCAGTTACCACTGGTTTACGGCAAGGTTGTTCGTTGTCACCGTTGCTGTTTAATCTCTTCCTTAATGACTTATCTGTGCAGATTTAGGCGGTTGGTAAAGGTGTTTTGATTGAAGACGAGCCAGTTTGTATATTGTGCTATGCAGATGACCTTGTGTTGATTGCGGAAAACGAGCAAGATTTGCAATGCATGTTAGATGTATTAAGCCAATGGTGTACCTCGAATAGTATGGTGGTCAATGCAAATAAAAGTAACATTGTGCATTTCAGGCCAAACTCTGTGCCCAGATCTGAATTCAACTTCAAATGTGGTGTTCATGGATTAACTTATGTTGACAAATACTCCTATTTAGGTTTATTACTATCAGAACATTTGGACTTTAGTATTTCTGCCAAATCTGTTGCACAGAGTGCTAGTAGAGCACTTGGCTTACTTATTGCTAGATATAAAAGTATGGGTGGTATGTCATTTGCAGTTTATAGCAAGATGTACAATTCTACAGTGTGGCCAGTTATCTCATATGCATCAGCTATATGGGGCATACGGACATATGCATGTATAAATGCTGTTGAAAATAGGGCCCTACGCTTCTTTATGGGTGTTGGTAAATATACTCCATCAGCTGCATTAGCCGGTGATATGGGATGGCAACCACCTCTAGTTAAACAGTACAAACATGTTTGTAATTTGTGGCATAGATTTGGTAGTATGAATATGAACCGGGTCAATAGGAAGGTTTTTCAGTGGACTGTTAATACTGCTGGAGTTAAGTGTAAGAACTGGGTGTTCAGTGTGAAAATGATGTTTAAAGATTTGAATCTTGAAGAATTCTGTATTTATCCAGCTACTGTGTCTAAACAAACTTTTAGTGACAAGGTTGATAGTGCTATGTTCTGTAAGTTTAAAAGTGATTGGAAAGATACTGTATTACAACCAAATGCAATAAGAGGGAATGGCAGAAACAAGCTAAGAACCTATTGTCAATTCAAGAATGAATATTGTACAGAAGAGTATTGTAAGATGATATTACCATATAGACATCGTTCTGCTTTTGCTAAATTTAGATGTGGGGTAGCCCCAATTATGTTGGAAATTGGGCGTTATGCTAATGTGCCTGTTGAAAATAGATTCTGCCCTAATTGTACAACTTGTGTTGAATCAGAAACTTATGTTATGCTATACTGTCCACTTTATTCTGATATCAGGACCTCTCTTTTTGAAAAATGTCATACCATTACTGATTTTAACTCTATGTCAGATATAGAAAAGATGGTAGTTTTATTCTCCAACAAATTATTGATAAGAGATACTGCCAAAGCCTGCTACAATATTTTAATGACCAGAAATGCTTATTTGTATAGATAGGTTACACATTCTATATGGCATTTTAGTTTTTAGATTTTATCAATTATTTGTAGATAACATAAACAAACTACATTTTTGTACAATAAGGGAATAGGACCTTTGATTGTTGCTTTAAATTATTCCAACATGACACTCTGGAAGTAAATATCTTAACTAATACTTTTAAATTCTACACACAGGTTTCATGAGATTATTTTTATATTGAAACTATCAAAGGTCTCAATATTCCACTTATGCAATATTGTTTTATTGTTTTATAATCCATGTTTTATAATTTTAACATATTTGGTTAACTTTTAACTGATGCATAGTAATTGTGTTCTTGACTACTGTTATGTCTCTTATAAATCCATTATATGATTGGCACTGTAATTGATATGAATACTTTTATTGTTGTATATACTTGTACAGTGATGAGACAGAAATAAAGATAGAAATTCGAAATTCGATACTATGTCTTTGATTAGACTTGTTACTGTTAACGTTTCACAAACAATTCACGCATGTATTGTTGTGTTGATTTTAATAGCCGCAACATCAAGCAATTTATATTTTAATTAAAACTTATTAAAGATTCTCGCGCAATTAATTACCGCTAATTGTTTGTAATTGGTCTCATGTGGTAAAAATCTACATTCCAAGTATGATATTTTTGATACGCCTTCCTTTATTTTTCTTGTTCTAACTGATATCAAAGATAAAAAATTGTGGTTTGGATTTATATTTATTTTTTTTTAGATGGAATTTTGTCACGTTAAAAAAACGAGCTTTTTATCATGAGAGAGTGATATTGATCTTGACGATATTTTATGTGATTATTCGGAAGATGAAGAGAATGTGATCTATGTGATATATCAATATTTTCATCTGTGAATCATTTAACAGCTATAAAGCTAAAAAAATGTATTTTATAGGTCTTTGAAGTAACGCAAAACATATGGATAACGACACCAAATGTTTAGTCAATTAATCCACACAAAAAAACTCCGAAAAAAACACCTAAATAATATTTCAAAAATATATTATTATGCCCCAAACGTATTTATTAATACATGTATTTGCAACTTTAAAAACGCGGCATAAGCATCAAATTAAAGATTATCTGAAGACTGAAAGGCCGACAATTTGACACAACAAAGAGCTCTATGCATAAGCCGTAATATTTTTTGCAGAAAAGCTTCAATAAATTACAATAGTAATACATCTAATTATAAAAATATAATTATGAATGGCATGAGTACGTTAGTGTGATAAACACGTGAGTAATAGAAAGTATAAGGGGTGCATTGAAAATAAACGTACTACAAAGCCCTATTAAAAGCGAAGTGCATGACAGTATTAACATGTAATTTTAATTTGATGGGTTTTGTACAGAGAATGACGCTATTGAGGAATATTAACATACAACTGAAAAACACAACTTTACATGATGCAATTTGAACTGTGTATTCATGTATATTGAAAACTCGTTACTAGTGAGTATGAGTGGCAAATATCTAACATTTTAACACGCATATATCTATATTAATATTTTTTTAAAACATTATTTACCCCCGTTCGTGTCAAATGTAATTTCTTGTTTTATGATGTCGTTCGTGCATTGCCGTAACATTAAATCTTCATACGAAATGACGTAGTTTTAATTAACCGATACCCGCTAAATACGCTAAATGTTATGTTTTTAGGTAAATTTTATAATTATCAAATTCTTTTTTTCATAAATTAAACCAGGGATTAAACGGGCTAGTATCTTTACGGTGTACAATTTCTGATATTCTATATTGGACATAACTTTTAATTTGTACAATATGTAACATATCTAATGAACGCAACTGTTAAGTATGTCGGAGGTAAAATATTAAACCAAATGACTGCTTAATACTACCAGAAAGAGAAAACATGGTGGCATCATCAATTGTGTTTAATGACCCGACTGTCATCTGCCACCCAGTGTGGTTTATGACACCCCGGGATGACGCCATGTTGTTAGTTAAGTCTGGATAATATCTGATCAAAACGAGATAATCGGATTATGCAGAACAAACGGGCAATTCAACACTGGAATGCAAAGGATTACGCGATTTTAAGATTGATGCATATAATCAAATGATAAATATTGCATTTAGTTCAATTAAATGGTTTTTTTAATGTGTCAACGTGTTTATTTTCCTAGACAAATACCTAAAAAATGCACGTTTTTCAAACATTTTTCTGTTATAACACTAACTTAACATCTCCTCTAGCAGAAAAAACTTTATTTCAAACAATTTGCATGACAAACAAACAAGTTTTACAAAAAGAAAGAAATTCACCCGTTGAATAATCGGTGCTCTCTTATATATGTTACCGGTTGTTTGGCAGTAGTGTAATGGCGGACGCGGAGAGTATTCAGGGGAGATAATTGGGTAATTACTAAATTATGGAACGGTCTATTATAACAATATTCATATAAACGGTCGATAGACTGTTGTAGGTCTTCCGGCGTTTCACCTTTGACAACCATATCGTCTGCAACCAGAAGTAGAATTAAACATTTGTCTTGTATATTTATTCCAGCATTATGTCTATTTAGTAAAAACATTTCAAGATCGTCCACGAAAAGAGAAAAAAGGATCGGCGATGTTATCTCCCCCTGTCTTAGTCCGATTGCTATATTAAAATACTCCGAATATGTGTTACAATGTCTAACACATGCTTTGACCGACTGGTACATACTGCGTATTATGCGCAACATTTTGCCGTCCAAATTGGACTTGTATAACTTTAACCACAGTGCATTTAAATATATAAAATCAAAACAACGTTTCATATCTATGAAACAACAATACAATCGTTTATTCATATTAACATATTTTTGAATAATTGAATGGAATATGAAAACCGCATCTATTGTTGACCTGCCTTTTCTAAACTCAAACTGCGCGTCAGATATAACATCGTTTATATCACACCATGTTGTTATTCGCTGGTTGAGTACACATGTAAACAGCTTTGCGAAGTTACTTAATAAGGTGATGCCTCTATAATTACTAGGGTCGGATTTATCACCCTTCTTATGTATAGGGATTATAATCCCTTCAGTCCAAGATAACGGGAATTTGTCTGTTTTTAAAATAATGTTAAAAATCGTTGTAATGTAACCCGACAAAATATCACAGGCTTCTATAAAATATTCGGTAAGCATTTTATCTACGCCAGGTGATTTACATTTCTTTAAGACGGCAATAGCTTTAATTACTTCACTATACATTATTTGGTTATCAAGGTCCCCATATACGTTGTCAAAATTGTCGAAGTCATGGTTTGAATTAAAACCTTCTGCGTTGGCATTATCATTAAAATTTTCATTTGAAAACATTTGCTGGAAATGATTCTTAAAGTCATTAAGTGACGTGTTGCTAGTACAACCTGATGAATTGTGTGATCTAAAGTACTTCCAAAAGTCCTTGGGTTTGTGCCGTTTAAGATCTTCGAATTGTTTACAGCGTCTGAGATTGTAAGCCTTACGCTTATTGTTTGTGTTTAATTTAAAAGTACTTTTTAATTGACACATTTTTACTCTATCTGTATCACTATGTGAGTTGTTATAATTACAATGCCTCTTTATATGATCGTTTCGCTTCTCTACATTCTTGATCAAACCATTTATCGCTATCCGATATAGTGTGTCGTTCAAATTGTGGATATTTTTTAACACACTTGATAAATTATGGGTCAGCAACATCTCTTACAATATTGGTGAAATTTTTTACAATGGTGTCAGTTTTTTGTGTCGCTTTGTTCGATATGGCTTTGGATTAGAACGTTAAAATCCGGGGCCCTGTTTATTAATCCCTCTCGGAAATGCTGTTTTTCATCAACCCGCCATTTTACGTACTCGCATATATATGGTTCTTCTACTGTAACTCGCATGTTGCATATTACATTGATAGACAACGGGGCATGATCACTGAAATTGTTAAAATCGTTTACAACGAAGTTGTATATGTCTTGCAATATTTTTACAAATGCTGGGTCAACTTTTAAGAAATAACACGATACACAACTCGCATGACCCAGTTGACAATGATCATGCAAGCTTAAAGACTGAAATCTTCACGGAGTAAAGAGCAACTTCCCTACGGAATTCATGTACCTCGATACCATAATTCAATAAAACGTATGAAAAAACATTATTACCGTTCTTGTCGTTACATTATGCATCAAGACTAACTGTCCAGCGCCGTTTGAAACCTTTGTTTACATACATTTTAACTAACTGACATTTTAAACATACGAGTGATTTCATTGGTCCAATGCGGAGGTGTGTCTTTACAACTGGAGATTTCATTCATAAAGACTGCATGATTATTTATCATTCAAAATGATGTTTTCACTAATTAATATCATAGCCACACGCTAACCACCTGTGCACTACCCCATATATATACCGCTGAAATAAATATATATTCGTTATTGTTAAAAAACGATTTATCTAGTTTAAGCCATATTATTGTATCATGAATATTTTTAACAACCGATATGCCACTAGTTATGCTATTGCGTGTATATACTACTATACCGCCACTGTTGCGCTTAGCTTGCCTATCTATATGTCTATATTTCCTATAAAAATTGTGGCAATCGTATCCTGATAGTTCGAGTTTGCTTGCTTTACATGTCCATGATTCTAAAAAAATAATTAGGTCATACTGTAATACAATGGCAAGGAAATCTGGTTCCTCTCGTTCGGCTGCGCTCAATCCGTTGCAGTTCCAGACTACACACTTAAGTCCATCCAGTCCCTCCTACGCGCCCTTTATTGGCCTGCCGTCAACGAACAAAGTGTCATATGACACCCACGCCCGTTTTCCCGCCTGCTTTTCCTCTTTAACTCTTCTGAAGAGACGCCGTCTTTTTGCCGCGACTTCCGGTGGGAATTGTTCCGTAACATAGAACGGCGTTTTTCGGAGGTTCTTGCTACTTCCGCGAACTTGCTCCCTGTCGCCGAAGAATGAAAATTTGCAAACAATGCTTCGTTGCCTCTCCTCGCCGCCGTTTCCGGTGGTTCCTCTGCCGGTTGTGTTTTTATGGCCCATCCTATGCACCCTTTCGAACTTCATAGCAGCCACCGCTTTCCTGGACAGTTTGAGTTTCTTCGACATGAAGTCTCTCACTAATTGTTCACATTTGATAGGAGTTTCATTTGGTTCTTCAGGGACGTTTCCGAATATAAAGTTATTCCGCATGCTTTGGGATTGCACGTAGTTCATGTCCTCTCGTAATTTGCTGTTGTCCTTTTGCAAGTCTGATATCTTTCTTCTAGCTCCCTCAATATCAACGCCTACAGAGTCAATTTTATTTTCCACCCTGTCCACTTTTATCCCTGGTATCTTTGGTAACTGTGTCCATGTGCGCCCATAGTTTTTTGAGATCTTTATCAAAATTATCAATTTTCTTCTCCAGCCCTTCGAGTGTCTTTAATCTTGAGTCCATGTCGTTTTGTTTTAAGTCAATTTTGCCAATCATTGCAATAATGTCTGCGTTTGTTGACCCCATGTTGTGCTGACACGTTTTGCCTTCCATAGTTTAAGGCAGCTTTGGCTCGGCGAATTGGTAAACGTCGCTCACACTACTTTGCACGTTGGATGTGTGAATGGTGTTCCCGTAAATCCTTCGTTCATCCCTTCTTTGTTGGTGTCCCTATCGCTCACACAACATAGCACGACAAATGCGTTACTTGTGCTCACGCTAATCCCTTCGTGGTATAGGACTGAGTTTGCTTCTTCCAGTACCTGGCTGATTGATCCAGGCCCCCAGGCGAATTTTGCGTGTTTATACGTTTGCTATCTTCAAAATTCTCATCACTTTCACTTCTTTTCTTCTTATCTTTCCTTTTTCTTCCTGTCATTTCAATAGCATTTTTACACTGATGAATAGTTCACATTATATCCTTTATTTCGATATTAATGAAAGTTTTCCTGTAGAAATTAACAAAGTAATCCAAGTTTTGTCAGAGCTAAAAAAACACGTCTGCTCGTCCCGCCTTACTATATTCACTTCTTACACAACAGTTCACTGCAATCCCATTTCTCTTATGGGATAAATAAATAAGCCTTGTTCTGAAAAAAACTGGGCTTAATGCACAGGCCAATCAGGGACGACACTTTCCGCCTAAACTTGATTCTCGGTAAGGAGGGACTTCCTTGAAACTAAAAATACCATAAAAGCAGAAAGTGTCGTCCCTGATTAGCACCTGCATTTTGCTCAATTTTTACAGAACAAGACACACCAGATTTCATTTCATGGGACTGCCTAAACGTTATCTATTACTAGGATTGTAACAGCAAAATAGAGAATTACGGGTAAATGTCCTTTCGCATCCAACCTGATATAGTACTATACGATAGAACGATGACCCTTTTTGTAAGTACTTTGCATTTCAGCCCTTATTTATACAGAAATATTATTTAAATTGCATTTTCATCCAAAAACATTTATAAAAGAAATATAGGTATTATATGTAATATGCATTCGCTATGACATTATTATATTCTACATTTCCTACGTGTTTCGTGTAAGCGTGAATTAAAATTATCAATCGAACTCTTCATTAAAAAGGAAAAAAACAACAAAATATTCATCTTATTTAAGCCGTATCACTTTGATGAATATTTGAGCTCAATCATGGTTTTTATTGCTTGGGCACACCAGAACCAGATGGCGTCAGCATAACAATTAAATAAACGATTCCCAATTTGGATAAAGAGATAAAAATGGTCCGAATGCTATTTGTATTTTGCATTTAACCAGAAAGTTCTATCCCCTAGTAACAAGTAAGTGTTTGCCTAAGTTGAATATGAAAAGGAATTAGAAACCGTAAATCGTCATGTCCTAATGGTTGAATTTATAAACCGGGGCTACAGTTGTAGAATCATTTAAATTATAAAGTATATTTATGCACATGTATTTAACTGTATCCAGTTTAGTTAAAACATTAGATATTTAGAGTTATTTGATACCAATTGTTTAAAAACAGGAGATCCCCTCTCTTTTCTGTACATGGTGCTTAAAAATAAACTTAAACGAAACTAAGATTTGCGTATTTTTAAAAAGGAAAAGGAAGTGTTTCATTGGACTATTAACCAACAGACTATCGAAACTGTTGATGAATTTTGCTACCTGTGTCAAAAACTACATCATACTGACAACATATCAAGAGAACTGGAATCAAATAAAAAACAAGCCTTAAAAAGCTTGCAAACAATCATTTCTCGTTTATTTTAGTAAAGTGAAGCTAACTTATCAAACAAAACTTTTTTTCTCTTTTTGACTCCCAAGATGTTCCGATTATTGTATATGCATCTGAAATATGGGGGATTTACATAATTGATGAAGTTAATAAACTTCATTTAAATTCTGCAAAACTATTCTATTTGTGCAGTCACAGACTTCTAATGACGTTGTTTTAGGCAAACTTGGCAGATATCCTCTCTCTATTATATGCAAACTGCGCGAAACACGAAGCGACACGCGATTTTTACCACGATGTATCGCCTTTTGAGCTAAATACAGAAGGGTGATATTTCATGGTACATTCTCGCGCGTCGCTTTGTATATCGCGCAAGAAATCGTGTGTTGCTTCGTGTGTCGCGCAAAATATCGTGTATCGCTTCGTGTGTCGTGTGTCGCCCTTTGATGACAGAAGGATGAGATTATAGATGGCACTATGCGGATTCCGTAGCAAACAGCGTGCTCTTAGTTATTTTATTTAAATTTAGCCAAATCCCCGAATCGCTGCTGCAAACTGTTTAAAACATATAATGCACACTTTACGGTGCAGTCCGCACAGGCTAATCAGGGACGACACTTTCCGCTTTTATGGTATTTTTAGTTTCAAGGAAGTCCCTCCTTACCGAAAATCAAGTTTAGGCGGATAGTGTCGTCCCTGATTAGCTTGTGCGGACTGCACAGGCTAATCTGGGACGGCACTTTACGCACATGTATTTCGCCCAATTTTCTTAGAACAAGACATTATATTACCATGTCGTGCGCATTTTCTTAATAGACATAAGAACAACTAGGTCAAGGAATGTTTTTTAATATTTTGAATTAAAGTTTTAATTATAACATTAGATTATCCAGAGTTTAAACGTTCAATTTAAGGCTAACGCAAATGTAAACTTTGTAATCCAAACACTGTTGAGTCCGAATATCATTTCTTTCTAACTTGCCCAATCTATAAAAATCTGCGAACAAAATATTGTATCCGATCAAACTGGCCAACTATAGCACAGTTGAAACCATACTATTGTGTCAAAATACTCAAGTTATTAACAATTTTGCTAGATGTTTATTTGACGCCATGAAACTCCGTGAGGAACAATGACAAGCATTTGCTGCTTCTTAAATAACATTGAATCAAACCCTTACTAGTGTCTATCTACCTTTTATAAATGATTAATTGTTTTAAATACATATACGTTGTACATGATGTTTGAAAACGTTTCATTGTTATTAATTTTTATGAACATGCTTGTTCTTGTATTGTTCTGATTCACGTTGACTATATATTACTTGTTTGTAAATAGTCAAAGGCGTTTTGCCGATGTTCCAATACAAATTGAAACTTTCACATTTATTAAGTTGTTAAATGGGCGAAGGCAAAGTCTTTACCGTTTTTGCCAATAAACGAACAAAAAAGCTACAGGAATATTGATCGTTAGTCACTTACTTTAACTTGTTATCTAGACAAAGTATTATAATAAATTATCGTAAGTAAGTTATTTTGGGAATGGATATTTTTAGCATTTACAAATTAGGCTAATGGTCACTTGATTTAACTAATTATTTGGACCTAGCAAGTAACCGTATGTTAATATGTTTGAAAACTGATATATTTGACATTTATTAATAAAGCGAGGTATTAGTTGCTTTTCCAAGCTCGTGTTAATATAAACGATCAAAGGTTTTTCTAATATACAATAAAACATAAGGGCTGATGGAACCATAACACACGCGATCACAAACGAAAACTGCTCGCAACTACTTTGCGAAACAAAAGCAATCAAAATCGTATTATTCAACCCATTTATGCCTAGCGTCTAGAAAAAAGGCCTTGGCAAACAGCGTAGACCCAGATGAAACGCCGCATGGTGCGGCTTCTCATCTGGGTCTGCGCTGTTTGCTTAAAGGAATTTCTGTAAAAAATATTCTAAATATAGAAATAAATATACTAGAAATCCCTAATTTTGGCAATTAATTGATCTAATTTAGAAGGATTGGAGAGTCCACTAGGCATTAATGGGTTGAGATTAATGCTATGTATACCGTATATTTTCGTCCATGCAGGATAGCGTGAAATCATGTGGGATTGTCTCGCTGATCGCAGAGCTGCTAGATGACATCGACCCAACGATATCCATTCATGCTGAGGGCATAACTTATCGATCTCATCGTAAATGTATCAGTGTTTGAAACATATACAGGTACTTTAACTGAGAGTGTCCCTGATTGAAATACTTTCTTGTTTTACGAAGTCCATAACACGCGCCTATCGCAGCAAAAGAATGTTGTTGTATTTTGTCAAATTTTCAATCGTCTCTGAACATTTCAGTTTCACATAAAATCATTTCAAAATGTTAGTTTTATGGAGGAGGACTCCCATCGAACCAAGCAAGTTGACTGATTTGTCACTTTTTTACATTTAAGTCAGTAAATCACCTTCACAAAATTAAAAGTTATTCTTTCATGTCGTGCTGACTTGTATTACCATAATTTATTGCATACTACTATTAACTTAAATGAAGAAATTGTAGCATTTTCCTCAAAATTTGAACTTAGCTCAGGTTGTGTGTCCTTGGTAGAGAAAGATCGTATAATTTTGAAATAAGGAGTTTTAGTCACCTGCATATAAGGGCGATGACGTAGGTATAAACAGTAGTTAAATGTAAAATTTTCACCGTTTCTCGAAACGTGCTTTTTCAAAGCTAAATTTCATGACCACATTGTAGAAACAGTGCATTTCTTAAACATTTATGACACAAATTATGGAGAAGGTATTGAAAATGATATTGAGGTCTTGCATACATAAAAACCACACTATTTTATTTACATTTATTATCAGTAAACATTTACAAAAAAAAGCAAAGTTGTGTCAAATGAAGTCATTACTTTCTCAAAACAAAACGTATGTTGTCCAATCGAGTACATGTCTCTTCTGCAATGACCGTAACATTGCAACAAAACTCTATGTGCGCATAATATAAAAGTTATCCAATCAACTATGTTAATGTTGATGTTTTGATAACGTTTGCTTAATGGCTATAGGCATCTGTTTTCCATGGTTAAATCTTACATTTATAAAACATTTACCCATTTTACATATTATTGTTGAGGCAATCTTAATATAATAAATAGTTTCTACGGTGACCATTGAATTGTAATATGTAATCCATACACAGTCATGTATAAAATGAAGAATCGAAGAAAAAAAATAATTATGGTGTGAAACTTTTATAAATTCCGAAATCACCAATCTCAAGCCTGAATAACCCTTAGCTCATTCGCAGCCAATTCGAGCATTCATTCGCTCAGCAACTAAAAGTAGGTATTTTCTAAGTATTATTCTATAACGTTCCCTCTTCAAATACCTTTAATAGGCCTTTGTGCAACAGCGTCTATTAGGTTTGTATTTGCTGTTTTGCACAAATCAATTTATTGAGTGTCCCTGCTCTCAGTGGTGTGTCCCTGCTCTCAGTGGTGTGTCCCTGCTCTCAGTGGTGTGTCCCTGCTCTCAGTGGTGTGTCCCTGCTTTCAGTGGTGTGTCCCTGCTTTCAGTGGTAATTCTAATTATTTTATGTAATGTGTGTTTGTATTCATTTAGATGACCTAATCGACCTTCAGCATTTCAAGTTATCGCATGAATACATAAACTTTATGCCCGTATTCATTTTTATTTCGGCATGTTAGAATAACATGCGACCTGATTTTAGTAATAGTTTGACCTAAAAATGTAATGTGCCCTGATTTTATTAATGGTTAGAACATATGAAGTAATATAGTATTGGTTAAGAAGGACCCGAGCGAGCGCAGCAAAGCGAGCCTCTTTTGTAGCCAAAACGATGTTATTAGTTATGTTCTAGCTTACTTAGAACATGGCCTACATTTGGATTACTTGAGAAAAAATACATAACAGCTTCGTGTGTATGGTATATTTCAAAGTATGGTAATGCTGACTACATTGTCATCGAAAGTCAGAAATAACATACGATAAGTCCATACTTTTCATGATCAGGCGTTTGACTTATTGGATGAAAAATGTATGTTTTGTTTCCATGGCCTTTGGCTACGAAATGATATTTGCATGATTTCATAGGAAAAATGTCACGATTTTCATTTCTAGATAAATCCAGCATGACTGTATTGTGCGACCTCTAAATATTATCATGCTGTATGATATATCGATGTTCGTCTGACAATCCCTGAGTTGATAGAAACCGGTTAAACTGTTCATGGAATCCATTGATTTTACAAGAGCTTGATTGATGAATACTCCGGATTAATTCCCTTCACATGGAAGTAAATATTTTTTTTACACAACCGACTTCAAAACCGACTCCTGAGACATGAATAAAAAATATTATTTATCTGGTAATAATTATATAATCGTTTTTACTTATTTCGAAAAAGACTTTTGCCAATCAATACCGATTTGAATATATCGTTTATGATCTAAAAATAACCATGTAAAAGCTTATATTGTGCATTATATTTAGGACCGTTGATCATGGGAAGAGGTAGACATATAATGTAATAAAACCAAGGGCTTGTAGTTCTCTTCAAACGGAATAAATTCTTGAAACAACTGGGGAAGTTTTAATAGCAATTATCTTAATTTTAACAATTTAACTATTCAAAGCATCGTGTTTCTGTTAACAGACATTTCAGCATATAAAATGTGCTACGCTAAAACGTGCTGATATTTTCTAAATGCTATTTGTTAATTGTATTTGTAATTGTTTGAAATATTCGTAAATTAAAATATTAAGTATATATTTGTTTTTTATTACATGTAACTTATTAATTCAAAAGCAGTAAGTAGTGTGAAGTAGTACGGAGTTTAAGCAATATGTGTACTCTTCAACTGGAGGTGAGAATGTACTGCAGACTTGTTCGTAAACAAAAGTTTATAAGAAATCGGATAGCTCGAATTCCGGATGGCTCGAACTATTGTTGCCGGTCCCGACGAGTTCGAGCCATCGGGTTTCGACTGTATATATAATAAAATCACACCTAATTAAAGATTGCATTAATTACAATTTGATGTCTAAAAGGTATTTATGGTTTCATAATTTAATTAAAACTACTTAAATATTGACATTGAACATGTCAACGTTGTAAGGAACATGCAGTTTTGTCCAGATCGTCTATAATCTGACATTTGACCTGTGAGTATTACCTCGACCGAGTTGATAGTCATGTAGTTCTTCTGCACGACACAACCATGGATATAGTTGACAATGTATGTAAATACATATTGTTTAACAAATCTACGTTCAAACTCTCGCTTGACAATCAAGTCCTAATGTTGGCCTCAAGACATCGACCCAGCGCTTATAGGTCGCCGCGTGGTTCATGCGTGTGAAACACGTTCACAAATATGGGTACAGTTGTACCAAGAAATGTTTATATTTTTATTACATTATCATATTAAAGAGTCGTCAAGCTCCATTTTGAAAAATAAAATCATTATTTAGACCTCAAACATGGACATGGTTAATGCGTGTGACACACGTTCTTATATTGTTGAATATTTTTGTGTTTGTTTTATTCAAAAGTATTTAAAGGATGACCATGTTTTAGAGCCGATAACCCTTTTTGGGCAAGAAAATCCTTATAATCTCCAACGTTTGACATTGACCTTTAAGGTTGCCACATAGATCTTACGCACAACAAACCATATAATATACATACACTTACTTTATGCCTCTACAAAGCAAGAAATTGCAACAAAATGGCTGGAAATTATGTGTTTTGTCACCATAAAGAATTATTAAGTCAATGCTCACATAAGGTTTCCTGGTCTTCTCCAGATGGTATCCATGTTTTCCCAACATGTTCATTAAAACGCAAATTTCTCCACAAGAAATAGTTTTCTGGAGAAACCCTGCTGAGAGGTTATGGCAGACATGTGTAAGTTTGTATAAATCCTTTAATTATTGTAGTGGCTTGCAAATTAAAGCAGTTTTTCTCCCCTAAATGCCTGAACATGGCCCATTTTGCCCGATCTTCTACTTCATGTAGCCACATTTCGCTCATTTTTAAAGAAAATTTGTCAGGATTTTTTCTACATGTAGGCCAATACCTTTATTATCAATGTTAATACACAGTTGTTTCAAATTGGATTTTGAAATGATTTTTTTTTAATTTACTTACCCTATGTTAAGTTCATGCTAAAATAACGAGCACTGCTCCAATGGTATTACACTGCTCACAAGGTATCGGGGTTTCATGGGGTGATATAGGTGAACATACTCTTTCCAAATCCATCAATGTAGGGGCAATTTATAGTGCGTCAAAGGTAACATTACAACACTTCATTACAAATATTCGAATTGTACTGTCGCTCAGTACATATGACATGCATGATGTAAAAGATTTGAAATAGCTTCGCTTAATGACATCATGTTGCGTGCGGGAACCACGAGACTTCATTCAAGTTAAAGAACACCCATGGAGGTCAAATGTCGAAATATAGCATTTTATTTTTTAGAAAAATCTGTGTCCGCTCTATAACTTCATTTGATGGTGTTTTGTGTGCCTGATAGTTGCATTAATACATTTGAGTCGCGTTCTGAGAAAACTGGGCATAGTGCATGTGCGTAAAGTGTCGTCCCAGATTAGCCTGTGCAATCCGCACAGGCTAATCAGGGACGACACTTTCCGCCTAAACTTGATTTTCGGTAAGGAGGGACTTCATTGAAACTAAAAATACCATTAAAGCGGAAAGTGTTGTCCCTGATTATCCTGTGCGGACGGGACGACACTTTACGCACATGCATTAAGCTCATCTTATCAGAACAAGACACATTTATAAAAAGTAAACTATAATAAACCGCGTTCTGGAAAAACAGCATTTAATAAATGTAATTAAAGTGTTGTCCCACATTAGCCTGTACACTTTCCTCTAAACGAAATGCAAGTCTAGACGAAAGGGTCATGCCTGATAAGCCTTTGCGGGCTGCACGTGCTAATCTGGGGCGGCACTTTACGCACATGCATTACGCACGGTGTTCCCGGAGCTACGCTCATAGTACTTATACTGTAATAAATGAAAACGTCAGGAAATACCGTTATACGCATGTGCACTACTGATAACCTAGTATTACGGGAGTACGGATATTGGTCTTTATATGAGACAAAATTAAGAACTTTCACTACAAGTATTGTTAATTTTATAAAAGGTATCCTGTATGTATGCATCAATTGTTATCAACATTTCCTGAAGGCAGCAATTTGCAATATTTAGACGAAAATTAAAAACATCTCTTTCAAAGAATCCACATCAAACTTGAGACATGACAATTATGATTAACAAAAAATATCTTTAAAAAAGATATACGTCGTTGATTGTGGTTGGAGTTTATGAAAGGTAAACAGTTCAATGAATGAGATCAAGGATTGCGAATGTCTTTTTCTTGTCAGTTCTTAGCTGCATCACACGCAGTACGGGATGTTACGCGGAGTTTTCGCGGCATATTTTACATTATAACATATTGCTGGTCATAAACCTATAGATACAAAACAGAAAAACCAAAATGAGAATGGAAGTGAAATTAAAACATATGAGTCAACCGGCCACACGCGAAGTATCCGTACATATTTTTTATTTATACGCGCGTTCTTCGAACAAACCTGTTTTAGTGGTTTGTCGGGTATTGCTATTTGATTCGATTATTAACAGTATCGAGAATCATCGCGCTCATGCTTAATACATTAGTCAATATGGTGGAATAATTCTTGTTAAATATATTAAAAATAATATTTATCATGGTATTGTTGAAAACACATTAATAATCTTTTAATGACATACCATAATATATCGCTGGATATCTTCATTTAACATCTTTCTGGTCTAAAGAAAATTTCAGTTCACCTAGTTGACGCTATAGCGTCTTTATTATATAACGATTATTTTTCTGGCCGCGAACTCCGGTCAGCACATAATAAGGTAGTCGTGAAGACGCAGCGATGACCTGTATATAAACTCTGACATTCACACACACTGGCCGCGAACTGACCCTGATACCTCGCGGGTTGAATGCAATGCATTAAAATGAGGCCTCGCTTCCACTGCTCTTTATACTTTTACATGTTAACATGTTGACATGAATATGGAAGTTAGTACTAAATATGAGAACATAGCCTTTAAAGTAAAAACGTTCTCTGAAAATAAAAGATGCACGCACAAACTGTATTGATGTCGAGATTGAGTGTAAAACTGTTCTATCTATTAAGCCTTTTCATTAGAGATAAAATTGTTTCATGCTGAACACACAGTAAAACAGTGTTACAAAGTCGCGGACATGTTTCCAATGTTCTGGTCGTATGCTCAAATCAGCCTATGGGATAAATGAAGTGTATTTATTCTGACCTAGCCGCGGGAAATTTTATTTCAATTTTATATACAGTTACAAAGGTCAGGTAAGGTGAAAAGCTAGCGTATACAGCTATGCCGAATAAAACGTCCTCCAATAATCAGAGGGGGTAATCACGTGATAGTCAAGATGGCGACGTCCATGCCGAGACACTTGTTTTTCGCCGGTTTATACCCTTTATTACTTTTGTTTAATTTTTAAATGGCACTCACTTTCCAGCCATATCAGTAAACATGTGATTAGAGTTTATTTCGTATTAAAATTCGCTGTATATCTTAACTTTACTCCATGCAAATGTTCTAAGTGGAGCTTTAATTAGGTCATCCCGTTAAGAAATTTCGCAGCGAGTAAAGTCGAGATAAAGCGCGAATATCAACACGATATAAACGCTAGTAACTTACTTGCTGATATGGCTGGAAATTGAGCGGTATTTAAACGATAAATACACGTAATAAAGGGTATAAAACGTCGAAAAATACCTGCCTCGGCATAAACGTCGCCATCTTGACTAGCATTCGATTACCCCCTCTGATAATAAAAACAACTTATGGAAATCTGTCGAAATATGAAGATTTGACGATTTCTTATTGCAAAGTTTCTATACGCGTATTAATACAGGTTAATACAGGCACGGAAATTGAGAATATAGATGATTCATTATGCGCATTTATTGAAGACAAAAACCGTCGATATACCCTTTAATGGGCGAACTATTCACATAGTTTTTGTCTTAGCAAAAAAGTGATTCGTCTTTCATTTTAAGATCGCATTTTAAGATCGTATGTTGTGTACATTTCTCATCCACAAAGTGATTCATCTTTGGTTAAAATAACAGATATCATAACAGACCTTTACGTTTCATAGTTAATTACCGTATACATTTCAACTTGAAACGGGTTTTTAACAATTTATAGTTCATAAGCAAAGCTTCTTTTATGTTTAGTCTGTCAAGTTCCAACTCGAAGGCAGTAACAATACATTTCTTAGTTTTTATTCAACAAAACAGTACGAGTTATAAAACAATGTGTTTGAAAACACACAACACGTCAAGCATCTTAAAAAACAACACGTAACTGTGACATTTCAGAAAGGCCGATTGTAAAGCAAGAAACTAAATATAAATGAATGTAACACATCGTAATTTTATACTCAATGTTGATACGACTAGCTGATTGTTAAAATGCGCACTATGACCGAATCAAACGTGTGGTTTCTGCACAATAAAATGATATAAGTGAAATGGATCATCACAAAACATGAGGTCAAATTGATTAATAGAAACTCAGTCGCAATGACGCGGCGGAGTACAGGCTTGCAAACACAAGTAAGAGCCAAAGTTAAAAAACTTTTACCTTTTTGTTTTTTAATGTCGTCTACATTTTCCAATACCCGGGAGAACCTTACAAAAGTATTCATTTGTATTGCAGAATAATTCGCACTAAATGTTCTCTTTTTTCAATAGAAAATAATCGACGTGTCTTAATTTTTATATGGTAAACATATTCAGTTATGTCTTTTCCTGTGTATATCGGCCACATATCATTTCACTTAATACTTCGTGAAATTAACCTCTCTGTGCAATCAACGTATAAAAGTAACAGCATGTACAACTAAGAAGCTCTATCATCAAAGGCTTCTTTAGAATCGATTCTGATGAGAACAACATGATTAAATGGTGATGATAATAGCGCAAATGTACCGATATGTAAGTATGATAGATGACATATGTAATTACAATTTCATTGGTATTCGTAAAGAACATACTATTTACACAAAAACTTAATACATTTATGCCTAGCGTCTAGAAAAAAGGCCTTGGAAAACAGCGTAGACCCAGATGCGGCGTCTCATCAGGGTCTGCGCTGTTTGCTTAAAGGAATTTCTGTAAGAATTATTCTAAATATAGAAATAAATATACTAGACATCCCTAGAAGGATGGGAGAGTCCACTAGGCATAAACTGGTCAATACATACAAATTTCTAAATACAACTTAAAATCTCGAAAGAAATCCATCTTTGAAAATTATTTAACAGTTTCTATGTACATTCCAATAAATTTTTCACATACCGTGACAGTTTCGATCCACCATTGGTGAATCTTCATCAGACTGTGACTTTGCGGGAAATGCACGTAACAGGGCGGGTTTACTGCCGGAATGGTTCCCAGCAGTAAACAAAGGCCTGTAGACGGGACTCAGTTGGTAGCCCCCCTCGTCCCTGTTCATTACCCGTCTCTCCTTAGCTATCGCAACCGATTCCCTAAGTTTTCCGAGTGCGGTGTTGTTTTCCTTATCAATCACTTTCACCCCCTCCCAGTCAATGACATGGTTGTGCCTAGCTATATGGTTTGTAACTGCACCAATGGTGGATCGAAACTGTCACGGTATGTGAAAAATTTCTTGGAATATACAAAGAAACTGTTAAACAACTTAAAATCATTTAGCACATGTAATTATGATATGTCCAAAGGTCTTCTTATCGATGATAACATTTCTAAACAATTTGGATACATAACGGTTTTAATGAATATGTAAACTTTAAAAAACTGTACAAACAAGAAACTGGCGCAACACGTTCAACACAGTTTAAACAAAGCACCAGCGTAAATAAACGAAGCTGAGTCGTATAATCATCACAAACCAGTATTTACATTTAGTTGAAAGTGCACAATAGGCCAGCGCAAACTCAGTGCAGTGCAATTAAGCATTGCCAGAATGCGAATGTTCGACGCCATTTTGTTGGACCCCGTGCTTGCCTATCATCGGACCAATCGCGTGCCACTTTGCCGTTTCCAACGGGCGTGGAGACATAATGTCCTTCCAGTGACTCCGCCCACTGAGGCACCCATTGGTACCAATGGTCACGTGACCGATCACGGCGTCCTTGGTATGCAGTTTCTTACGCATGATCACAAAATCGACACTGTATTCTAGTTCCGGCGAGCCACTTAAGTCAAACAAAAAAGGCTGATTCCATATTGGCGCATAACCGTTCAGAGTTTTGGTTTCTTGAACCTTTACAACGTTGAGGTTTTTGACCAGGTTGATGACAACATAGTGACCTGAAAATAGACAAGGGAAGTGGTTCCTATAATGGACACTAATAGATGAAAAACAAACGGATTAAATAAATACCATTCGAATGTCAAAATAACTATATAAGCATTGCTCTGCAAAAACAGGGTTTAATGCATGTGTATAAAGTGTCATACCAGATTAACCTGTTCAGTCCGAAAAGGCTTATCAGTGACGATACTTTCCGCCTATACTGGATTTGTTTTAAGAACAGATTTCATTGAAACAATAAAAATCCATAAAGCCGAAGATGTCGTCCCTTATTAACTTCTTCGGACCGCACAGGTTAACCCATTTATGCTTAGCGTCTAGAAAAGGGGCCTTGGCAAACAGCGTAGACCCAGATGCGGCGTCTCATCAAGGTCTGCGCTGTTTGCTTAAAGGAATTTCTGTTGGAAATATTCTAAATATAGAAATTAATATACTAGACATCCCTAATTTAAGAAATAAAATGATCCAATTTAGAAGGATGGGAGAGTCTACTAGGCATAAATGGGTTAATGTGGGACTCCTTCTTCAGAGTGAGGCTCATATACATATTAGTGCTTATGTGATGTATCGCCTCAGATGCAGGTCTTCGCTTACAAGCCGTCGAAGCAGTTTATACCTCCATTTTCAATTCATATGCCGTAACTTGTTTAAACACGTTAAAAAACTGATCGATAGAATTAAAACATTATAATGTTAATATATCGTAGTTCACTGGCGTAAGGTATTGGCCATAAATGTGTTCATAAATGTATCAGTAGAAGACAAGTAAGTTTCTAGTCATCATTTACATCAGTCTTATTTCTTTTACTTGTTTCTTTCAGTATATATTTGCTAAATACTTCAAATTTCAATACTTAACATATGTTCCTTAGATGCGTGCCAGGCACATTTCAGACACATTTGTGTCGTGTTCTGTGAAAATTGGACAAAATGCATGTGGGTTAAGTGTCGTCCCAGATTAGCCTGTGCAGTCCGCACAGGGAGGACACTTTCCGCTTAAACTAGATTTTCGGTAAAAAGGAACTTCCTTTAAACGAAAAATATCATTAAAGCTGAAAGTGTCGTCCCTGATTAGCCTGTGCAGACTGCACAGGCTAATCTGGGACGACACTTTACGCACATTCATTTTGTTATATTTTCACAGAACACGACACATATAAGAAACTAATGTTGTGTTTGTTGCGCGCTATAACGACATAAACCTGCTTCTGGTACGTCATCGACAATACCATTCGCATGGTTATTATAGTATTTTATTTATAGATTGGGTTGAGATCTATATGAAACCATCCTACAATAACAGTCAATAAAGTGCTTCTCTGGAATATTACAGACAGAGTTTTGTTCAAGTTATTTGCGTACACGTCCCTTTTTTCTTTCTAAATCATTCGATGCTGTTTCCTGGTTGTTCTCTGAGCATCGTCCATTATTTTGCAAATATAACATCGAAGCAGCCATTTGTGTGATTAAAAAGTCACCTGAGCTAATCTGACATTTAAAAACCAAACATGTCACGTTTTTTCGAAACATGTGGCATCTTCATGCGTACATCACAGAAGTGTCTTGGCAAGTTGGATTGATGTGTGACATGTTTTGTCAACTGCACTGGGCTGTGACATGTTTTGTCAACTGCACTGTGCTGTGACATGTTTTGTCAACTGCACTGGGCTGTGACATGTTTTGTCAAATGCACTGGGCTGTGACATGTTTTGTCAACTGCACTGGGCTGTGACATGTTTTGTCAACTGCACTGTGCTGTGACATGTTTTGTCAACTGCACTGGGCTTTTTCACCGCGTAACCATTGCCCCAAGAAGGCAAGATTATAGCAGACGCTTACCAAGCCTCTTGTAAATGGGAAAAATATTAAATATTGTTTATATTGCAAAGCTTATGTCACTGATTATGAGGTTATAAAACAATCTAGCAAGATCGTTCGAAAATACGTGAAGGTGTACGAAACCCGATAACATTCTATTAAAAATATTTAATGGTTCGTGGCC
Source organism: Dreissena polymorpha (assembly GCF_020536995.1). Lineage (NCBI taxonomy): Eukaryota > Metazoa > Mollusca > Bivalvia > Myida > Dreissenidae > Dreissena > Dreissena polymorpha. The sequence goes on from NC_068358.1 coordinate 74,329,935, forward strand.
GAATTAAAAATATAACGGACGAATATAAATGCAGCTCAAGGTAGGAAAACTTCAATACAAACATATTTTAGAAATGGATACAATCGCCATTCATGAATTAAGCGGGGATTTTAATTCTTAATCATATTTGCGCAAACTTCTAACGGTTCTAATCTGCGATGAAACGTGTGGACAACTACATAAATAGTAAACAACTACCATTGAAACGACTTTTGAAAACAATAGCACCATCAACGAAAATGTCATGAGTCAATAAACTGTTCGGAAAGGTCTTGATATATCGTTTCGTTAACGCAAGGACGCGTGAAATCACGGGGAGAATGTCTCGCTAATCTCTGTGTTGTTAGATTACATCGACACCACCATATTAATACATGCTGCGGGAATGATTTATTGAAATCGTCGAAAATCCATCAGTATATACGTAAATATAATCAAACTGGAGGCGTCAATGATATAAAGAAATGCAATTTTTAAACTCGTACGTTGAAATTAAATCTGAAATGGATTCACTTCAACAAAGGGTTTAGTACACCAGTTTTAATGCATAGCTTGTATTTAAATTAAAGTCGATTTTGAAGCTACGTTAACACGGTGTAATGACAACTTTCTTTATTTACTCAGTTTGTGAAAATTTTTGTTTTTGCAATTTCAAATCATGTATACATAGGGCTATAAAACGCTTTATCTCGCAGTTTGCAAATTATTGATTTAAAACTATTAACATAGTGACTTAAAACGTTAAACAGTCAATGAAAGTAAACATAAACCTGCGATATTTTGGTATTCATCAATTATTGTCGAAATGTAAATATACAGTTGCACGAAGAATCTGAATGAGTGTTCGTTAAAGGGAAAAAAATTCGGAAAAAAATAAAGATCGCTTAGTCATCTACGATTTTCATGATTTATGTATCAACATTGAACTCAACTGAGATGAAAATTGAGAAGTTTCGTAGTCTCCTCTTAAGAAAAATACTCAATTGGGTAAAACACTAAGTTTGAGACATAAACATACGTTCGAGTTAAAGCCTGATCTTTTTAGTAGTAGTAGCGGACAAGGTTTAGTCAAGAAATCCCGGAATAGAACAATTTTGTGAGGAATGACACTGTCTCCATGTGAGGAATGACCCTGTCTCCATAGGAATGATCCTGTCTCCATAGGAATGACCATGTCTCCATAGGAATGACCCTGTCTCTATAGGAATGACTCTGTCTCCATAGGAATGACCCTGTCTCCATTGGGTATTTTAATTAAATTGCTGTATGTAGTGCCTTTTTCAATATTTTGTGTACTGTATTTATTCCTCAGAACAAATTATCAGAATGCGATACGATATTTTCATGACAACATTAGTGAAAATGTCACGATTTTAAAATCAAGCTACAGCGAGTAGTGTGAGTGTACTTTGGGTTATCTAAATAGAATCACAATGCATGAAGTGTCAATGTTTCATTTACAATCTCTGAAGCGTTAGTTCATGGAAGCCGGTAATTTTCCAATATCTTAATTGATGTATCGAAAAGATTAATACCCTTCCAATTAAAGAAAATTGTTATACAAAATGAGTTTCCGTGTCTACATTGCGTTCATTTAATGGCATTATAAAGCACAAAACACATTACGCGCTTTTAAATTTAAGTGCAATTGCACATTTTGGTCTGGACACGATTGTCGCACATGGCAAGAACTCCATTTTCACATGACACGGGTCATATTGTTGTTAGTCGAAAATGTAATTAAATGGCGATAAAAGCTTTCTAAAACCAGACTAATGCGAATTAAATGCAAGTATTCTTTGCATTCAAATAATATACCAACACGATAAAATGCACTTTATTATTGTCATACATGTTTTTGCATAAAGGAGTGTTCGTAGTTTCCTGAGCCCCCCCCCCTCCTAACCGTTCAGCAAAATATAACAACCACGAAATTGACAAAATATACCCTGTATGACTCGCCTTTGATTATATTTTTACTTAAATCGCATGCAAATGTCGGGGGAGGTTGCGAACAAAAGCTTTTAAATGTAAATTTAAAAGGTCAATAACGCATTAAAACTAACGCCATCGCAAAACCCTGAGAAAAGGTGCTGTTGCAGGTAGAGAAAACATTTCTTTAAAAGTTTGACGACAATAGCATAAATCGTGTAGGAGTCGCAAACATTTTTTATATGTAACTTTAACAAACAATACGAATTAAAAAATAACTCCATCTCGAAATAACTCCATCTCATTCCTGCGCGAGGACTATTATCCGTGCTAAACTGATGTTTGTGCATAAATGGGTTAGCTTTGATTGTCCATAGAGATAAGATTTTTTGCTAAAGATTATGCGATCCAGTATACAACTATTAGCTACGTTATTGTATCCATGGTAACTTACCCGGATCCCCAATCAGTTTGTCGGATTTCGGCAGCCCACTCGCCCTTCTGACCATGACCTTGAGTCGGTTGGCCCCTCCCTGGTACTCGAGACAGACAAAAAGAGAGCCGAGGTCTTCAAGCAGGTACTTATCCCGCGTCCCCTGTAACAAGACAAATTAAAGTGGACTTTTTCACGTGAAACCCTTAGAGAACGTCTTTATTAAAGCGTTTTTGTTATTAAGAGAATGATGCGTACCACCACATGAACTGAAGTTACAGAACATTTACATTTCTAAGCACCTACCATGGTGTGAAATATAATAGATTTAGTTGGTGGATAGAATTATTATAAAATTCTGACTTGTGCATATTTGATATAATAAAACAATGGGTTGAAAATCGCTATGCGGCTTTCTAATTGTGACATAACAATCGACTAACGAACATATTTTATGTATTAAATATAATATATTTTTATTAACTCTAACCCCCCAAAAAATCATAAGTGAACTTAAAAGTATTTATCTTACGCTTTTCGTTTTTAAGCCGAGCGGCATCGACGTGAAGTTCAACGTATCGTTGTTTCTCCAGTCGTGGTCGCAGCACTTCATGTATAGCTCCCCGAGGAGCTCTTCCTTTCCGGAGCGCATCTTCCGCTTGAAGTGAAGCACGAAACGCAGTGTGGACTTCTCAACTTCCGGGAGTGTCAAGTCGTCGAAGAGGAACGTCTCGTCGAGATGAACCTCTCTGGCGCCGGTTACGATGCGGCTGTTGACGCCGTCAACGTTGCGTGGGAACAAGGAAACGACGGCCGATACATCAAGGCCGTGACACTTTCCAGGCAGCTCGCAAACAGAGAGGAAGCGCAGCTTCAGACGCCGTGCTTTGGAGTCGTACTTGAGTGTGAACGAAATCTTGGGGCATTGCTCGTTGTCGCATTCGGCTCGACCCGAGGGCATAATGACAGGGTTTGATTTAGACTTTTTAAGTGACGCTGCCTTCTTTTTCACTTTATTTTGGCCTGAATCCATACTGTGGTACTTCGTCAGTTTTTCACCATTCGATTTTCTTGAGTCCGTCTGGTGTTCGTACCCTACATCTTGCGCGTTCTGATATTCGGTTACGATGTCGAACGTGCTGTAGTTTGAGAGATACGACGCCGATGAAGGCTCGCTCACCTGCCGCCGGTGGCTAATCAGTGACACGGGTGACGTCCGATGGAGAGTGGTGATTAGACTGTCGTACTTGGCGGCAACCAGGGAGCGCTTCCGGCGGCGCTGTCGTATTCTCCTCACGCAGAGGACGAGCACCACGGTGATGATAAGGACAATAAGAGCGGAACCGCCTACCACAATCATAACTGAAATAAAGGGTAGTATTCTCGCTCACAATCGGACCTTTGTCACAGAAATTATTATAGAAGGTAGGAAAACACTGGCTTACTTGCTATACCTTAATGTAAGATAGAAAACAACATTAATGAACATGAAGCTGTTTACATACATTGACATGGAGATTCATACCGCAACTGATACCAAAAGGACTGATTTTAGAAAAACCTGGAAGTGTGCATAAAGATTTCTAAATATGTACGTATCGTAATAATTAAACTTTAAACGCAAAAAAAAACGCGATATCCTTAACAATAGTAGATACTAGTTACTGCTTTCGGATTGTCCCTTTTGTGTCATGGCAGGCGTCGAGCGAGTATTGAAGAAATATGCAGGCTAGGCATTAAACTCAACCAATGTCGGAGCGAAAAGAAAGTTTATTATCGAAAATGAACGTTTAAGTTCATTTGTTTCATCGAGGCAGTTTCACCATACACTCTAATGGCAGATCTATTACAACATTATCGCTATGAGTATGCCGTATGTTTCCGAACTGTTAATATCCAGGCAGAATTAGTTTCGCCGATTCTGCTGCTGGATTGACCGCTGAAGGTATTCGTCATCTGTTTCCCGGGAATTATTAGATATTTATATGCTTCTAAAATGGTCTCAGAGACGCGTGGGCGACAAAGGGGGGGGGGGGGGGAGAGAGGAGAGGCAGGTGGTGTAAGCGCTATTTTACAGGCATTACGAAGCCATGATGAAATCACTGATATTTTTTCCATTGTCTTATTATTCCTGGCGTAATAACGTTTTTCCTTTCACGTGATAGATTCATTCTTGCTGTGTTCCACATAGTGAACTATGCCCTGAGGCTTCATTTAAATATTAAGAGTTAAAATTATTAAAGTAGTCATAGATACGAAAAAATCACGTCTGATTTTATTTGTGTTTGTATTACCTCCATGAAACAATTTATTTCATTTCACGTTTTGACCTACATGTTTACTTATAACTCACGAGTTTCAAACAAAATCATTATTGTAATGACATGTAATTGACCGAATATCTCAAGCAACAGATTGATCATTTATGGACAGCGTTGCATTCAATAAGATATTAAGCTTTATTAAGCAATTCTTTAATATACTTAATCATAATTTCTAGGTCAGAACGGTACATACAATGCAGTGTTATTTCTATTATCAGCATTTACAATAAATGTAAAAAAAGCACGGGAAGGACTAAATGTGTTCACGTGAAGAATTGGAACATTCAGACAAAATATATATGTAGGATATTAATAAAATGGAAACTATGTCATAGTTTTCTGATAAGAATTAAGATGTACGTTGACCAGTTCGGTCGAAGTTCAATAATCAACGTTTTTCAAAATATAGTTCTGCTCACCGATCGGAAGGCGATTGTCGCCTTCAATTTCCGGCGTTAGGTTCTCGCTGTGTATTGGTGAACCGGCATCGAGAAGTCCTCTGTGCGGGTTGTACGTTGCCACGGTCGCCGACATAAACCTGTCGGCATTTTCTTGAACCGTCTTCGTCGGCGTCGTTAAAGGCAGAGGCGCCGACACTGTTGTATCAATCGTGACGTCGACGGATGAAACTGTAAAATAATAAGCCAGTCCGGGTGTGCGCTTGCATTGGTTTGATATTTTTGTATAATATTTTGAAGTTGCATTTGCAAAAGGTGAAGAGAACCAGATAGTTTCAACATCATACTGTAGGTTGGATATGAAGAGCTTTCTGGATTAATATGAACACAGTTTCAATAATAAGATCATGCCTTTAAGGTCTCTCATGTGTAATATGACATATTCTCATATACTATAAGGAACTATTCTGCAGTATTTAACATTGATATTATTTCACTTGAAAATGTTGTCTCTTTTTGTTTGTATTGTATGTTTTGGTTAATTGCCTTTGAAATTGCATCGATTAATGATATGATTATTTGACATTTTAACGTTGTATATGATTTAAACATCAACATGATGTTTATATGATTAATCGCTTGAAATTTTAAAATAAGTTGTTTTTTAATTGGTGTCATTGGTTAAAAAGAAGTTATATCACTTTTATCAGTTTCGCGTTTTGCCCGTTTTTATACCATTACTACATATTTTGAGTACATGCATGTGCAAATATTTCGAAGCATGCGAGCCTCTTTTGAAAAAGCACAGAGCTGATCACGCATTCTTCATTTTATGAAAACAGCATAAACGTTTATAAATTACCCGCATAAAGCGTGGTCACGTATTCGTGTTAGTGATACGATATAAGGACCTTGATCAGACGGAGTAAATAAAAGTCCTGTGACAACGCAACCTACGACGCGACAAGACTCTCGGTCTTCTAGCAACCGCGGCCGTGTCCTTGAAATCGCCAAACGTTATGATACCTTTCTCCGAGATGCAGGGAAATGAGAGCTGACACGTGGGTAATTGGGGTCTGATATACGTCTTCTGGCAGATGGAACGCGACAGGACGGGGGAGTTTACTGTCGTGTTGTGCTTTGTGCTTACCAGAAATGTTGTACAGTTTGTAATTGTGCTAAGATTTATGACCAAGCTATTTGTTCTCACACCCACGTCAACCGCGCATGTGGTCATTACTTTTTTATCAAACATTTTCATGAAACTATTTTTTGCTTTAAAATACATATAAAGCTATAAATCATCATATACAAAACAGCGGGAAATCAGCGTTCTTTCTCCCGTTACGACAATTTAGATATACATATAAATAGGCATTTGTGACGATATTGCAACTCGTGAGTCGTTAAAAAAAAGCAATAGTAATTAGAACATTATCAAATAAGTGCCGCTATGTAATTGAGTTCTAAATGGCGTCGGAAATGATATAAGGCGAACACCGTACGTGACCTTCATATGTAAAGTCAGGGCGCACTTTGCATGTCTTTAAAGGCGGCCACCGTAACACATGACCATTCTTTACGAGTACCCAATATAAAACAGTCCAATCAATTAAATGAGTTCCTATGGATGGCAATATTATAAGATACATTCACGTTAATATACGGGGTACGATTGAAATTTTACGCACATATTTAAACAATTTAAATTGCATTATTGTTTAAAAAACCCCACATTACGCAACATTCGAATTATGCTCTGCCCTTGGTTGTATTTTTCGTTAAGCAGAAAGGTGTTCATCACATTAACTGCATCTGACATGGTCAATAATTCTTCAGAAATATTTAATTCCTAGCCTTCGTGTACATATTTGTACTTTTGCAATTCCCCTATAGCTCAATTCTATGACAAAAGATGACATTTGCAAGCAGACGAGAGATTTTCTCGAAATTGAAGAAAACGACGAAAACAGAACCAAAGGAAATAAATTAATGAAAGGAGAGCAATGTCGTGATATAAAAACTCAAATGCGGCGAAAGCAACCGGGGATACCGATAAGTCGCTTCATCATCAAATAAGTAATTGCCGTCTGCTTAGTTAGAAATTGTCGTCTGCTATGATACGTAACGCCCACGTTCGGTCAAGATACTGGGTCGCGCGACTGTGTAGATTGACGCATTCCAGCTCGACATTCAGTTCGGCATTCGCATATAGTGTTGTATGCTTATTTTCGAATGTCGAGTTGGCTCGGCATTCCAGCTCGACATTCAGTTCGACATTCGGATATATTGTTTTACAATTTTTTTTTAATGTCGAGCTGGCTCGGCATTCAAGCTCGACATTCAGTTCGGCATTCGCATATAGTTTTGTATGCTTATTTTCGAATGTCGAGCTGGCTCGGCATTCCAGCTCGACATTCAGTTCGACATTCGGATATAGTGTTGTACATTTTTTTTGAATGTCGAGCTAGCTCGGCATTCCAGCTCGACATTCAGTTCGGTATTCGCATATAGTGTTGTATGCTTATTTTCGAATGTCTAGCTGGCTCGGCATTCCAGCTCGTCATTCAGTTCGACATTCGGAGATAGTGTTTAACTTTTTTTATAATGTCGAGCTGGCTCGGCATTCCAGCTCGACATTCAGTTCGGCATTCGCATATAGTGCTGTATGCTTATTTTCGAATGTCGAGCTGGCTCGGCATTCCAGCTCGAAATTCAGTTCGACATTCGGAGATTGTGTTGTATGCTTATTTTCGAATGTTCATAACGGTTCATAACTCGAGTGCATTGACATGATGGTGTAAAATTAGTGTGTCGCTTTTGTTTAAAACGTTTTTTCTTCAAAAATGTATTTAAGCCATCGTTATCTTTTAAGTCGCTTTCAAAAAAGCCAAAAAGCGCTCACATTTATAAATCTAAATATAGTAATAAATGATGGGTCGTTTCTTCGTAGTAATCAACGCACAACGCAAACATTTCGTTTGTTCATATTTATACCCGTACACTCAAAATGATGTAAAACGTTTTATAACATAAGCAAACCAGTACTTCCTAATAACGAATCGTACTAAATGCATTATTTCCCAATCATACCGATATATTTTGTAAACTTTAAAGGGATCTTTTCACGCTTTGGTAAATTGACAAAATTGAAAAAAGTTGTTTCAGATTCGCAAATTTTCGTTTTAGTTATGATATTTGTGAGGAAACAGTAATACTGAACATTTACCATGGTCTTATATAGCCATTATATGCATCTTTTGACGATTTAAAAACCTAAAAATTATAAAGCGTTGCAACGCGAAACGATTGAATAATTTGGAGAGTTCTGTTTTTGTCGTTAAATTTTGTGAAACTACGAAGATTGCTTATATAAGGTATAAAATACTTCATGCATATGTACTCGGCGGAATAGCTCAGTAGGCTAAAGCGTTTTTACTTCAGGACTCTGGCAGGACTCCAGGGGTCACTGGTTCGAAACCTGGTCCGGGCAATATTCTTTTCCTTTTTTTAATTTTATTCTTGATTTTTTTACTGGAGCTTTTACGATCCAATGTTTACATTTATCGATATAAAGCATTTAATGAATAAGTTAAAAAATGCCAAAATCTGTGAAAAGGCCCCTTTAAAGTTATCAGACGTTTTTACTACAATCTGCGACTTGTTTAATATAGCATAGACATGGAAGGAAAATAATATTGGTTCATTCGTTAACCAACCGAAGTGGTTTTAAAAAATGCACGTGTGTAGACGCGCGATCTTTCTCACTTTGAAAAACAAATATCATGTGTTGCATATTGCACCTACCACATTATTATACACAAATCTACAAAAAAACTGTATACGTTTCGTTAATGTGGATGTCATCTTGCTTTTATTAGTAGATCTATTATATATTTACTGAATTTAACAATAACTTTGACGTCAATCGGTCAATTGGTTTGTCGTTCTGACCGTAATAACCAACACTTAGCCGGAAATTATTTCTGTATTATCATTAATAAATATTACGTCCGATCGGTCATTTTAACGTCAAATTAATTTGATCGAGGTTGCATAATCGCATCAGTAATAGCGTCTTGGTATAAGCAGATTATGCGTGGAAACAAATCTCGTATGTCGCAACTATCAATAAATCAAACAAAGTAAGAAGCAGCCGACAACTAGAAAAAGGAAACTCGAAAAATCCGTTACATTAACACTTTAACATTTTCATATGCTTAATTATTCTAATTTGATAATTAAGTTTATTGAAAAGATTGTGCCGCGAAATGTATTTATTGATTCTTTTATCAACTGATTGTAAACTTGACATTTTGCTTTTATATGAAAACAATTTGTTCCATGACGTTTATATCAGAAATATATATCTATTTGTCATATCCGATGTAGATGTACCAATTATATATGTGCAGTATAGTTACGTGATCGAGATAACAGCTAACACAATTATAAATGACTGTCCGAACTTCGAATCAAAATAAACTACTTTGCTAAATATCCTTCATACACTTTACTTTCCATGTTTATCGTAGTTTAACGAGAGTAAAACGTTCTGAATTCTGCATGATTTTCTTAAATTTAAAATATGTCGTTCAACTCACTGTTATTCGCCGACGGTAATAACTCCGTGGAATTCCTGTCAATCTGCGCCGATACCGACGGAACCACCGACAGCAGTCTTAAAAGGGAACTATCCAGCATTGTTTGCGATAATTTAACGTGCGTGTCTATATTTTAAGTTCAATTGTCTTAAATCATAGAGCTATCACAACATAAAACACATTTGTTCTCACTGTTTGTTCTTCCGTGATACCTGTATTTACCACGTTTGCCGCGATTTATGATGCTAGAATGAACGCTATTGAATTGTCGTCTGTTTGAGAAGGCATGAGATTTTATAGCAGACGGTGTATTCCCAGAATTCCAATTGCTCTTTTCGAAACAGTACTGATTTCCGGTGGTCTAATATACACGGCCTCAGAGGGACATCATATCTATATAATAATTGAAAGCGTCAAGAATCGGTAGAATGTATATATGGTCTTTTAACACTATTAGGTACAAATCACAGGTACTTAATAATGTTTGTTTTGTCCTTATATATATATATTACAAGAAAAGGTATACAACGATGATTTCATACGTGTATTGAATATCACTATGCAACAACATGACAGATCAAACAATGCACACATGTATCGTGGTTGCCAGCAGGAAGCGTCCATCTATGATTAATCAACGTTTGATTTGTTTAATGAAATCCACCAATTATATCCAAAACAGCAAAAAGTGTCACACATTTGACCCCAAAATTAAAGTGTGTAATTCTGGACGTCCAAATGTCAGTTATGACGGAAGGCGATTTTTGTCGATTTTTCACAACTAAACAAGTACTTTGCCTTAAACTCCAAGTACGTTTTTCATTGGTGTAAAATCAAAGATGAACGCTTCCTGCTGGCAACCACAACGACATGTGTGCATTGTTTGATTTTTCGTGTTGTTGCATAGCGTAATTAAATATACGTACTTTGGAGTTCATGTTTTTTTCCCGCGTGTAAAGCTTAATGATGTGATAATACAGAGTTTTGCAACTGGACTCCTACATACGTAATATACTAGACTCACGAAAGTTGGGATCATTTTTGAAATAAAACCACGTGTGTGTGCGTGAGTGCGTCTGTTTGATTATCTCAAAGGCTACGAGGTCCATATGCAAATTAGGCTGCACTATATGAGGACCTAGCGTGTTTTCATTACTCCAGCCTAATTAACTTCAAAGAAAGCTAATGTTTAATGATAGCTGCATTTCAAACTTTTCATTTTTGAAGATACATGTATTTATTTTTGGTTTTTTTTTTTCTACCAGAAAATCCTAAAAAAATATGGTGACTCCTTACTCTTTGAATGTAACATCAGCAATACTATCTTACATGAAATTGCAAACGAAAACATATTTCTGTCTGATGTTCTATCAGCGTGGAGTGATGTCACTCATAATTTAGAAACCCAAACCAGCAGTAAAACAATAATATGGAATAATAAAGACATAATGTCAAACAATAAGACGTTTTTCTATAAAGACTGGTTTGAACGAAGCATTAAATATGTCGACCAATTATATGACTTCAGAATTAAGGATTTCTACTCTTTTGATAATATATGCTACATATACGGAATACCTTCAAATAATTTTCTGAAGTACTACACACTAATCAAAAGCATACCCATACATATTAAATCTGAAATCAATACAAATAATACACCATGTACTCAAACAACATTTGTAGAAAACATACTTGGAAGAAAAAACAAAACAAATAAAATATTTTACACACTACAAATTAAAAACCCTACTGAAAACTCCAAAATCAAAAATAAATGGCAAGTCCTTTTTGGAGAAAATGAACTAAATTGGAAACACATATTTACCATGCCATATAAAGCAACAATTGAAAGCACACTGAGAAATTTTCAATATAAATACATCCATAGAATTATAGCTACAAATAAATATCTCTATAAATGCAAAATATCTAACTCAAATCTGTGTGACTTCTGCAGTGAAAACATTGAAACTATAGAACATCTTTTTTGGGAGTGCAAACACATCCAGCCTATTTGGAATCAATTAATATCTTTTTTTGAACAACATCAACTAAACATTAAACTATCTTTTTTAGATGTAAGTTTCGGAATTAACTCATTGAAATCAATAGACTGTAATAATATTGTGAATTTTATGGTTATATTGATGAAATATTTTATCTTAAACATGAAGTACAAAAAACAAGTACCAAATTTTAAGTGTTTTGTCCATAGTCTTAAACTAAAAATCCAGATTGAGAAAGAAATAGCCCTCAGTAATGACACATTACAAATCTTTGAACAAAAATGGAATCGGATTAAATTCTCATAATGTTTTGTCCACTAATATACATTTCACTCTAATGTTAGTTTATCCCTCTAAAATAGTTTTGTTTATTTTTTTTTCTCAATCGGACAAGATCATTGTGAATATACAACAAAACACACAAGTCCAGTATGCTTTCTTCAGACTTTATACAACTCATCATTGTTCATAACTATTTCTCTGTTGTTCTTTTCTTTTCTCTCTAAAAAAATATATATATATATTAGCATATCTTGTATAACATGTCTGAACTTTATTGCTTTGTACAATTACTGTGTTGTATGCTCATATACATGTTTACATTGTATGTATGATATTGAATAAAAAAAAAAATAATTTATTTTTGGTTTGGTATTGTGTTGTATATGTGTGTAGGGAGGGGGGAATTGGCAGACCGCAGAACCAGGATGAAATCCCACCTGTCTGGTATAGTGTCCAACAACCGAACACACTTTCGCCGTGATTGGGTAGTGGGTATTTAACTCTGGGCGCTTAGGTGAGAAGCGCGTTTAACAACACCTGAGAAAACCGGAAAGCCGCATTTAGACAATGTTTCACTTGTTTAAATCAACACTCACGAGTGTTATTATGTTTTCTCTACGCATAAAGTCGTTCGAGTTTAAAGCATATCAGTTCAAGAAAAGTTACAACCCCACGAACGGAATAAGTGTATAATTTGTTTGTATACTGTAGCCCACTAAATCGAAAAGGATAAAGACTTTTCGGCTTAAAATATGAGCTTTCATGATTTGAGTTATACAATTGGGCCGTGCTCTGTGAAAATTGGGTTTAATGCATGTGCGTAAAGTGTCGTCCCATATTAGCTTGAGCAGTCCGCACATACTCAACCTGGGCCGCAATTTCCGCTTTTATGACATTTTCTGTTTTAAGTAAGTCTCTTCTTAGCAAATATCCAGTTAAGACGGAATGTTTTTCCAATACAAAACTATATAGTACCTGGTTGAAATGAAAATTTGCATAACTCGAGAGCAGTCATATTTAAAGAATTGTTCAAGTCTTATGCATTTCAAGAACATTTGCTGAAAAGCCGGAATAAGCTGCAGTTTTTTTTAAAGGACAATTTTTTTCTACAACACTGTACTAGACAAATGATAAACTTTTTTGTCGAAATCGGAGCAATTGCAGCTCAATAACTGTTAAATTGTTTTTCGTTCAATAACAATTCTTGCAGTGAATGAGGATAACACTTTTATAATATTTCAAGAACAACGTCTTAAACAACTTTTTCTTTAACTGTGTAGCGTAACAAAGTAAATTACTAACAAAAAGAAATTAAATATAATTATATCAAATATTATATTAAATAGTAGAATAGTAAATATTATACGCAATGGAAAATTATAAACAACAGAAATTCAATGTTATTAGCGGGTCATGACATTGGTAAATTCCTAATCTATGCTTTGGAGCGGTGTCAATATTGAATCAATACCGATCTTATTATGGATGTTGCTAAGCTAATAAATGATACGTGTTTTAGAGCGATGCCAGATGGTAATATAAATAACATAAAACTAAACGAAAATAACACAACAAGTTAATTACTGATTGCCTATCTCGCTCATTATACATGTCTTGAGTATGCGGGCAGCCCATTTATTGTTGTATGTTTTCAAGTAAATGGCGGACTACCATCCTTATTCGCCTGTCGCATATATCATATTACTTCGCTACATTTGCACACGTGGTTTTGCACAAAATCCCGTCAGAAATTGTACAAGTCACCATTGGGTGTTCAAATCTATATTAATATACTGTTATTCAGTATAGTAAGAAGATTCACGTACACACCACCCATTAAGGTCACACCATTTGTTATTGTCATGGGGCCAATAGGCCATAACAATTAACCTATAGTTTAGAATATTTTACAAACATTAGAAAACGTTGTGTTGGAATTAAATTAATGGAAACTACAGCTTTGTCACAGACGTGACGAATACCCCCACATGCCGCATTGACACATAATATTTTGCATGTCGTCTTCACAAAAAACAGCGGACACCATGCTCAATTTTTAAAACGCACTAAGTGACCCATTGACCTAGTTTTTGACCCAGAAAGGCCCATGTTCTAACATGGCCTTAAGATCATACCCATAAAACTTCTGACCAAGTTTGGTGAAGATTGGATGTAAACTACTTGAATTAGAGAGCGGACACCATGCTGAATGTTAAAAAAACGCACGAAGTGACCCCGTGACCTAGTTTTAGGCCCGGAATGGCCCATGTTCAAATTTGTCCTAGAGATCATTTAGATAAGACTTGTGACCAAAGTTTGGTGAGAATTGAATGAAAACTACTTGAATTAGAGAGCGGACAACATGGTGAGGTTTAAAACGCACTAAGATACCCCGTGACCTAGTTTTTGACCCGGCATGACCCATATTCAAACTTGACCTAGACATCATCTAGATACAACTTCTGACCAATTTTGATGAAGATTGGATGAAAACTACTTGAATTAGAGAGCGGACAACATTGTGATGTTTAAAACGCACTTAGTGACCCCGTGACCTTGTTTTTTACCCGCCATGGCCCATGTTCGAACTTGACCTACACATCATCTAGTTACAACTTCTGACCAAGTGTGGTGAAGATCGGATTTAAACTACTTGAAATAGAGAGCGGACACCATGCTCAATGTGTAAAACGTACTAAGTGACCATGTGACCTAGTTTTTGATCTGGCATGGCCCATGTTCGAACTTTGCCTTCAAATCATCTAGATAAAACTTCTGACCAAGTTTGGTGAAGATCGGATGAAAACTACTTGAATAAGAGAGAGGACACCATGCTGAATGTTAAAAAAACGCACTAAGTGGCCCCGTGACCTAGTTTTTGACCCGGCAAGGCCCATATTCTAACTTGGCCTTAAGATCATCTAGATACAACCCCGACCAAGTTTGGTGAAGCTCGGATGAAAGCTACTTGAATTAGAGAGCGGACAACATGCTGAATGTTTAAAACGCACTAAGTGACCCCGTGGCCTAGTTTTTGACCCGGCAAGGCCCATGTTCGAACTTGGCCTAGACATCATGTAGATACAACTTTTGACAAAGTTTGGTAAAGATCGGATAAAAACTACTTGAATTAGAGAGCGGACACTTAATACGGACCGACAGACAGATCGACAGACCGACCGACCGACAGACAGACAAGTTCATTCCTATATACCCCGCTAAACTTCGTTTGTGGGGGTATAATAAATCGTTATGAACATTGAAAAGGACTTGTGTATGTTTATTATAAGTGTTAAAGACTACGTCACAGCTGTTTATGAATAGAAAGGTTCTTGGACTAAACTGCTCTTGTTGTTCTAGCAAGTCTTAATTAATATTTCTATAAAGATGCTTGATTTATTCTTACACTGTTTTTTGGTAGTTTTATTTCACAGTCTACGAATTCAAGAACAGCTTAGGAACCATTCTTAGTTTGCTTATTGGTTAGCCTAAGTGAAAGTTTTAAAGTTTTAGTTTAACACAAGACATTATTTTCTTACCTAGAGCTTCCTTTGATGAGCCGTGGTCCGCTTGCCTGGAACAACATTAATTGTTAATAGTAAATAGTTATCAACTGACAGAACTATTTTAATTCAACAACTATGTATGCTTGATTTGTTTAAGCACGTAAATAAATGTTGCATTACTAAATCAAAAGTTGAACGATGTATTAAATGTAATTATACGTATCTATGTATTGTGCTTAATTTTCATATGGCGGTCTTTTGGAAGTCAATTTACAAACATTAAAGGACTTAAACCATTCATGAAAACACCACTTAAAATGATCAAACATAATGCGTTAAAATGACAACAAAACGTTTTCATAATTTCATTACAGGGTAAGAACAGAGTTGTATTTTATACAATTGACCTGTTGCACAAAACATACAAACCTCCGCATGTCTGAGATAGTTTGTATAAGGACCATACAGATCCAATTAAGGAAACGTTAAACAATCATTGTTCACCTCAGTTATTGATTTGCATGTCGGAACTAATAAAATGGCCATATACGAGTCTACACTAGTCAGACGTGCATTCTACGTGGTAATCAACATGTACAAACATGCCTTCTATGCCTTCTATGTTCTAAATTACAAGGCCACCACATTGCTTTAAATGCAGTCGGTTAATAAGATTTTTCATTCCAAAAATCCATGCAAAATTTTCTTAACATAATGTAAATAATTGAATAATAAAAAAAATATAAATTCGGCAATCGGACACGGATTTTGAGTATTGAAATAGTGTGAATATTAAACACAGTATTATGTACCTTGTAACTGTTGTTATACATAGACTTTTTCACAAATATTGGAATATTTACCTCTTGGCAAGCACAAGTGTTGGCTCATGCGACTCATTGTCTTGATCCAATGATGTGTTGATAAAGTTATCACTTTTATTTCGGAAACCCATTAATCGATAAAAATGGACCTAACAGTCAAACGAATATCTACTATCACTATTAACATATGTGGGCTTAGCACACACGTAAATATACCACTGTTTCTTTTGAAATACGATACAAACAACACAGTTATGTTCATATAAAGAACATGCGCGAACTCGAAGTATCCACTGATACCATTAACGTTAGGCGAGCGATGTTGTTGCTACACGCAAAACATCATCTTATTATGAAAATAATTGCCCAATAGGTTTCAATATCCCATAATACACAACAAAATTATTAGCTGGACATGACTACCATGCACTTTCAGTATATCTTTATACAGAATATGTTATATTTATAATTATACACCAATATATTTATAAAACCCATAATGAATGACACGGATGGACACAAAAACTCACACATACGCGCACTAACATTACACAAATAGGGGCGGGGCATAAAAATGTGCATTTAAATTTTCTTTGCATATTATTTTAATCAAATACAACAATTAACATGGTTTCTGTACGCTTATCATATTTATTCGTTATAACTATGCTGTTATGTGACTAAATTGTATTAGACTCACTGTTGTCAATGAAAGTTTAATCGTTTTCTTTTCATTTTGACTTCCATTTTGATAGACCTAGGAATACATTTGAAATTTTCCATTAACTAAGTATACAAATACCATGATAATGACTTATATAATATGTAATACAATAGACATCCATGGTTACACATGATGTAAATAAATAACAATACATATCATTAACTGATCATTTGATAACATAATAATGTGAATCGTAATAATGTACTTAGATATTTATTCGTAAATGGATATACAGGTATATATTTAATAATAATGTGGCTAGACTGGACTAATTTTTATATTTAGTACATTTGTTGTATTTCAGTACTTCTATTTGATACATTTGTTGTATTCCAGTATTTCTATTTGAAACACTAATTTCTAATATCAGTGTGAACATTCCAAAGGCTGCATTATATGGAGAGACGTAGTATATCCCAGATTCCTACCTCACACACTTATTTTAATATCGAAAGTGGTGGTCGAGTTGTGAATAATAGTTGCAAGATGTTCATATTTTATGTAATATTGTGCTGTTAGAGTAACCCGGAGGAACCCAACTGGGCCGGTTGGTTGACAATCAAACAAACTGGATGGTATGGTTCAGGTCGTCGAGTTAGAGAAGCGTTAATAGGTCTCGGAGTATGTTCCAAACAGAATATATGCAAATAAACTCACGACATTCAACTATCAATATAGATGACAATGATATATACAGTATGCATACAAAAACTATTTGTTATGCACCCAATTCTTTTTCTAATAAATATTTAGCTTGAAACTTTAGTCACATGCTGTGATGTTTCACATGTTCAAAAAATATGTGAACAAGGTCATATTTATCAACAACATAAATTTACTTTGGTATAATCAGCATGAGTTGACACAAAACCCCAATATTTCACAGGGTAAATTAATTACAAAAAAATTGTTTGACAACAACAAAATGTTCTGCACTTGTGATTCTTTGAATACAGGAAAAACAAACAGTGCAATTAAAATACTTGGTAACATATACATTACCGAGAACGTTATACAGATTAATGTTTTCAGAAAATGAATGCTACAGCTTGGCATTTGCCAGTCAATCCACACATGTTTATGAACACAGGTGGTTAGCGTGTGGCTATGATATTAATTAGTGAAAACATCATTTTGAATGATAAATAATCATATTATAACGAAAAATTAACTTTTCTGAAAAAAATAAATAATTCACTATCAAATATATATATAACAAGGTATGCAACTCAATATCACCCCAAAACGGGGTGCATCGCTTTGAACAGCCATATCTTCATCAATTGTGCAGCGATTTTCACGATCTCGGTTTTATTCAACGCAAAAATGAATTTCCTTTCTGGAAATGTATATGTCTTGCAATATTTTTACAAATGCTGGGTCAACTTTTAAGAAATAACACGATACACAACTCGCATGACCCAGTTGAAAATGATCATGCCGTCTTTATGAATGAAATCTCCAGTTGTAAAGACACACCTCCGCATTGGACGAATGAAATCACTTGTGTGTTTAAAATGTCAGTTAGTTGAAATGTATGTAAACACAGGTTTCAAACGGCACTGGACAGTTAGTCTTGATGCATAATGTAACGACAAGAACGGTAATAATGTTATTTCATACGTTTTATTGAATTATGGTATCGAGGTACATGAACTTTTTTAGGGAAGATGCCCTTTACTCCGTGAAGATTTCAGTCTTAAAGACTGCATGATCATTGTCAACTGGGTCATGCGAGTTGTGTATCGTGTTATTTCTTAAAAGTTGACCCAGCATTTGTGAAAATATTGCAAGACATATACATTTCCAGAAAGGAAATTCATTTCTGCGTTGAATAAGACCGAGATCGTGAAAATCGCTGCACAATTGATGAAGATATGGCTGTTCGAAGCGATGCACCCCGTTTTGGGGTGATTTTGAGTTGCATACCTTGTAATATATATATTTGATTTTTTTTTTATAATTTAATTTTTCGTTATAATATGATTATTTATCATTCAAAATGATGTTTTCACTGATTAATATCATAGCCACACGCTAACCACCTTTGTTTATGAACACTGCTAATATTTTACCAAGAAACGCCACGAAGCAAAATTTTTTAACGTTTCAGTTATTATTTTAATTCCATTTTTTTGCACTTCGAATCTTAGTGCTCATAAAAGTTAAATTCAGCAAATTAAGCGTAATACCTTCCTTTAAGACTTTTGTTATTGCAAAACTGTTGATGTATTTAAGTTATAGGAGCATTGAAATCGATCCAACTGGTCCCAAATTCGATCTCAGGATTTGTATGCATTAAAGCTAACAACAAGTACCTTTTCAGAAAAATATACAATTTAAATCTCAAGCTATTGAGTTGAAAATGTTTAGTTTTTATTTAAGGAAACAATGACCTATACCTTTGTGCTTCTGGCATGAAATGAAATCGAATCATTTGAATGCAAATAATCAACCTACGAGGGAAATTGTATTGCAGTACCACCATACAATACATTTATCAAGTTATTGCTCAGAATCGTTTCTTTATTTATAGTTACCTTGACCTGACTGAAATCAAATGCACGCAACGTGTTCTTGTAAGATGTATACAAACAGCGTTGCAATCCATTGCCTCTTAAAATTGTAGTTATTTGACGTTGAAATTTCGCTAGTTTTAGTGACAGAGACATAGACCATAACCATACACGGCCCGAAAACAAGTCAAATTAAGCTATGCAGGAAAGATTGTTATTTCCTAAGTTTCGTCTAGGTTAGTAAATGCAAACTAAATATATTGACTAGAATCTATTTGTTTGCTCTGATATTTTAGCAACAGTTAATGACAGCGATATTAAACTTCCCCGACTGTTTCACAGATTATTTAAGGCTATTGCTTTACATAAGCTATACAGAAAATGAAATGTCGATGCAATATCTTCATTGAAACTATAGTTGAACCGTTAAAACATTTGCTTTATTTTAATTAACCTTTCTTTGACCTTTGCAAAACAAGACCAAACTACAATGATGCGTTAGGTCTGTATGCAAGATTTCCATATCACAAGTGTCAGAAAATAAGTGATAGATGTAAACTTAATAAAACCACATGTTTTCGTCGCCCAAACACGCGCCCTGCTCATGACGCTGAATTCCCACTCAACAACAGGCGCCCAACCCCACTGCCGCAAATCCCCCAATCTAATAAAAAAGATTTTTTATCTTCGTTGAAAACTTGTTTAATAAACCTCGTGGATTCAAATGTACAGACGGACACAATAAAATTAATATTCAGTGATAAATAACTCAGATCAATGCAAACCAGCAAAACAAATTGCACTTGAATTACTGATGATTTTATAAATATCAGCACCCAGAGTTTACAATACAATACAAGTTATATGCCCTAAACCTTTTTTAACAAGTTGTGTCTCTCTTGATATCATTATTATATCCTCAAGTAAGCTCTTTGTAATGTTCTGAATCAGGAGGTACCACTTCTGGTTAAATCACACATTCCTTTATTAATGAATAATTCTCATTATACAAAGCTTGTCAAACCATACAACCGATTGCAGTCACATTTTGAACATCCTGCAATAGATAATACATCGCAGCAAAGCTCAGTACATTTTAATAAGGCTTATTACAAAAGGCTTCAACAATAAGACAATTTTCTTCAACGGAGACGAATTCGGCAAATCTTAAGCCATGTATCAATCCAAATCCAAATAGCTGCATGGTTTTAGCTTGATTTGCAAACAAAGACAGAATAAATGAGCACCATTACAAGTTATCGAACCAAAGTCAGTCACATCAGCAGCATAACCAAAGGCAGCGAAAATATGCACATCTTAATAATAATTATAACCCTTAACAAGGAGTGTAATATTAGGCAGTGAAAATATGCTTACATGGATACGAAAACAATCACAAACATATTAAATAAGCATTCAACCAGAAAAAACTTTAAACAGTTATATGGCTGTCGCCACGGTATCTCCTGATTTGACTCACCTGATGTAGCTGGAGGCGGGGATACACTTCGTCCCGTTATCCACACTGGAGTGCAGCCCGTCAACCTTTTTGTTAAGCGCACAATTCTTGCGGTCTAGGTAAGACATAAGCCACTGAAGGTCATACATTGCCTGGGTTCTACAAGGTATTGTACAATTGGAATGTCAAGTTAAAAATGTGCATCACCAATGGTATTGCATTGAAGTTGAAGGTTATACATTTATATTTAATCTTTCCGATAAACACATTAACACAAATATATGAGTGTAAAATGAATTTTAAAACTGTCTTGATTTCTATATTTTATCTTGCAAACTGCTAAAACAAGATTGTTAAAAAAATAAAAAAGTTAGTCAATTTATCGGTACGTGATTTTGTATTGTTTTAAGAAATACACATACTTTATTTTACTCTCATCTTTGGAGGTCTTGATCTGTTTATTCAGGGTCTCTTTAGGTGTCCTTGCTCTCTATGACGCCAAGCAGTTTGAGGAGTCCATCGCACATATTCCGTAAGTCCGTCCCTACATCATCCGAGGATTCATAGACTTGACGAAATATACACAAATAAGTAACTTGAATTATCGATATAGTATTTTCCTGTAAAATAGCAGGAAACATACGATTTTTTACCACTCAAGATGGGTCGGTTTAAGAAAAACAGGTTCATTGCCAATATCAAATGTATAGATGTTACATTTAAAAATAATGCAATTGTTATTATGACACAATTTTTATTTATTAATATTCTTAATATTTTGCTCGTTATTAATGATTAAATAAAGCGCAAGTAAATGAGAATAAGGCTAATTATTTTGGTGTTTAAAAATATTATCTAATATAGAATGTCTGCTTAACAATGTTTCAAATAAATAGAATGAATACACACGCTCGTATGTGCATACATGTGTTTTTTCCCATAAAGCTTGAATGTCTAAAATCTACTGTTTGATATCTATGTGTAAACATCATGTGACTGTATGTTTCTTCTTTTTACACTAATAAGCCTAAATATAATTATAGAACAAATAAGACTGTCTTTAAAAGTGTTAGAATAGATGTCTTACAATGAAAGAACATGCATAATTCATTTAGTTTTACGTGAAAAGAAAATCTAGTTCAGAAAAAAGCTCAGGAAGAGAATGTAATTATTTTTCATTACCAGGCTGAAAAAGAGCCGGTTATTTAAGGCCATCATCAGTGTCAGCTTGGAAAAAAGGAGCGTTAACAAAGTTCATAACATAGCCACCTAAATGGCTAGTTACAAAAGCTTTTTGAAAAAAAATCATTTAAATTTGAAACTGCTGAAATTGTTGATTTTAACTGTATGATATAAATATTTTTTTTTAAAATATTATAATGCTTTTCAACCCAAACGTCCAAATGTGATATTTAGGTAAAAACACAAATAATTTCTCTTCATATTTTCATTTTAATTTGGAAAATCCTTTTGGAATACGTGAATGTCGTTTATTACGGAAAATAATAGATTTTATGAACAAATTCGACAGGTAAAGTATGTTATATTTGTTGCAAATTTAATGAATATGTGATTATTTGATCAACAGTCGCCATCAATTTAGTATAAAATGGGCACGATTTACATAAACTTAAGGCCAGGGTCAGTAAGAGAGCGGAAAACATCGCGAAGCCGTATATTTCAAGGCAATATCTTCAAATTGCCTGGTGTATTATTGTACTTGGCATTGAATTATGCTTGTTAACGTTTTCAGACATTTTTGTGACATGACGAGGAAAACTGGTTTAGGAAGACAGCTAAATGCATCAGAGAGCCATATATGAAAAATAACCCCAAAGTGTCTTGTGAGATTTGGGTAGTTATTTGAATCGGATTCCGTTTCATGCTTCTGACATTTTCAGAAAGTTTTTAAACGATCTGATGAAATCTGGTTAACCCATTTATGCCTAGCGTCTAGAAAAAAGGCCTTGGCAAACAGCGTAGACCCAGATAAGACGCCCCATGATGCGGCGTCTCATCAGGGTCTGTGCTGTTTGCTTAAAGGAATTTCTGTAAGAAATATTCTAAATATAGAAATAAATATACTAGAAATCTCTAATTTTGGAAATACATTGATCCGATTTAGAAGGATGGGAGAGTCCACTAGGCATAAATTGGTTAAGATTGTGAGCGGAAACCGAAATAGGTCGGACGCACTGACAAACGGCAATTGCGCCCAGTATGTTCCTCTCTTCGGGGACAGAAACAAAACTCTTTTACGAGAAAATTACAAATGCATGACTGCTCAATTTATCTTAATAATTTTAAATCGGAACTGCTATAAATGCATTCCGTATCATAATAATAACGTATTATACTTACAAGAGTAATATTATACCAGAATAGTTGTGTGCAATATTTGAAAAATGTTTCCGAGGAAACATAGTAAATTACAAAGCACAATATCAAATAATGACATTCTCTGCCCCATTAAAAAAGTATCTAATTGCACAATTACTCGAAAAATAAAAACATTCACAATATGATTTATTTTGGCTCAACACATACTATTGGAGAACAAAGCGCCTAAAACACCAGCATGGCCTACAGAAAATAAATAATTTATCGCTGATTAATGTTGTGTTTGTGTCTTTTAAAGTGGTTTTTGAAAGGTTAAACCCATTTGTGATTTTTGTTTTACGTTTATCACGTTACAGTAGTTATGATCCTCGATAGATGATGATCACACGCTAAAACACATTCAGAAAATGCCATTTGTTTACTTCTGAACATCTAATCCAGTTTGACGAAACATCACAGAAATGATGCAATGGACTTGTACCCCATTAAATACAAGCGAAATATAAGGTAAATGTCACAGAGCCTTTCACCAGATTTCTGAAAAAAAAATCATTGAGATATTAGGTGCTTTTTGTTTTCATTTAAAATAGTAGCTTTTGTGTTTCAATAGCACGGTGTATTAACAAAATAAGGGGCAAACAATTCAGAAACATGGTTACAAAGTCATGTTTCCTGTCTTATTTTCAGCCAATCGATTTGTTATATCAATACTTTCAACACAACATTAAGATCCAGATGATCTCTACAGAACTCGGTAGTGAAAGTGACATTAGACGCATCTAACAATATATGCTATGTTTATAGGTGTCTATCGCAACCGTTGTTTTATTTTTGGTGTATACACTTATATTTGTTAATGCAGCGTCACATACTAAAACGAACATCCCGGAAAGAGAAAAAAATGCATTTGAATATCAACCGTACTTTCGTTTGACAACTGATGACAGAAATTATTCGTTTTCCTGCAACGATATCTATTCACACGACACAGGAACGCTAACTCCGATCCTAATACAAAGACAGTTCTGCTCGGCTTAGAGGACTGCTCCTTTCATGTAAAATATTGAATCTGATATATATTTTTTATAAACAACTGGAAGTAAGATGAGTTGCAGATAATTGGTCAGTTACCTTATTTTAACTAACTCGTTTGACCTGTTAATTCTTTCAACTCAATTCGACAGTGAAAAATGCCTATAATAGAGAGAAAAAAGAGAAAATTTAGGCAGATACATCATATCACACTAAACTTCCCTGTTTACACAAGCATCTGGGACCTATATCGATTGTTGTGTGTAAAACTACTGTATATGATACACAGAACTGTACAGCAGATCTATCATTCTCAGACTGAACCATCACGGTAGGCGACTTACTTCGTTCAGTGTACATCGAGTGTTGTTATTGAAACTTATGTATATGATACAAAAAGAAAAAAAGTACAGACGATACATAATTATAAGACTGGACCCTTACTGTATGCGACATATATCGTTCAGTTTAAGTCGATAGTTGTGATTGAAACTTATGTATGTGATACAAAACAAGAAATATCTTTAACAAAATATATACGGCGTTGATTGTGGTTGGAGTTGGTGAAAGGTAAAGAGTTCAATGAATGAGATCAAAGATAGCGAATGCCTTTTTCTGTGCAGTTCTTAGCTGCATCATACGCAGGACGGGATGTTACGCGGAGTTTTCGAGGCTTATTTTACATTATTACATATCGCTGGTCATAAACATATAAATACAAAACAGAAAACCAAAAGAAGAATGGAAGTGAAATTAAAACATATGAGTCAACCGGCCACACGCGAAGTATCCGTACATATTTTAAATATTTATACGCGCGTTCTTCGAACAAACCTGATTTAGTGGTTTGTCAGGCATTGCTATTTGATTCGATTTTAAACAGTATCGAGAAGTATCGCGCTCATGCTTAATACATTAGTCAATATGGTGAAATAATTCTTGTTAAATTAATCAGAAATAATATTTATCATGGTATTGTTGAAAACACATTTAGAATCTATAATTGACATAACATAATGATATCGCTCAATATCTGGTCTAAAGAAAATTCCAGTTCACCTAAATCTAGCGATAGCGTATATAAAATAAAACGATTATTTTACTGACCGCGAACTGACCCTGATACAATGCGGGTTGGAATGCAATGCATTAAAGTGAGGCCACGCTTCCACTGCTGGAACGACAGCTTGTTTAACATTTTATACTTTCACATGTTAAATGTTAAATTTCGAAAACAAATTTAAATGGTTTGGCCAAAATAAATATCAGGATAGGAAAATACGATACTTATATGAACTTTTATGAACGCTAGTACACAGACAGGAATATGGAAGTAATTACTAAATATGAGAACATAGCCTTTAAGTACAAACGCTCTGGCGCTGGCAATCCTCTGAAAATAAAAGGTGCGCTCACAAACTGTATTGATGTCAAGAGTTGAGTATAAAACAGTTCTATCTATCAATATAAAGAAGTGAAACTCCAGCTGCTGGAGCAGTATTGAATTTTCATTAAAAACAATTAGTTGGTCCTTTATTTAAGGCAAGTGACCGATTGCCCAAACAGTACAAAACAGCACAATACAGCACAATACAAACCAACATAAACACAAAATATGAATAAAGCTGGGGTCACCGCCTTGGAACGGTCAATGCAAAGCATTGGGGGATTAAACCTGGTTATAGAGCGCTCAACCTCACACTTGGCCCAGCAATATTAATAATACATTTAAGTGTAAATAAAATTTAACGTCATAGCATTGTAACTCAAATTAAACAATAATAAAAGGGAATTAAAACGCATTCAATTTAATTACTATTTAATTACTCAATTGCATTGAAGATACAAGAGTAACAGAATTACAACTTTTTGACGAACGATCAAATAAAACTATTAACAATTGTCAACTTCATTCCTTCTTTATAGAAAAGATTTGAGAATATAGAATCATATAGTTAATATCTTAGATAATCATCGCGCAAATACAGGAAGAAGCAGCAATAATGGGTGTAAAAATTCCATATTACATAGCTTGGTTTTTTATGTGACTGCTAAACAAATTAAAAATAATTAAATCAAACAAGAAACGCCTATCAGAGAGAAAATATAAATAAAATGGAACGTTATAAACCCAATGACCTATGCAGCCTTTTCATTAGAGATAACAATTTTCATGCAGAACACGCAGTAAAACAGTGTTCCAAAGACGCGGTTATGTTTAGAGTGTTCTGGTGGTATGCTCAAATCAGCGAATGGAATAAATGAAGTGTATTCATTCGTGCGGGAAATGTTATTTGAACACTTACAAAGGTCAGGTAAGGTCAAAAATGACGTTAAACAGCTATGCCGAAAAACTTTTGAGGCGATGACCCTAAGTTATTAAGTGATTACAAAATAAAACTAAAATGTTAAGTGAACAGTTCAATACGTTTTATAAAATTCAATCATATTTATTGAAGTGGTATGAAACAAACATATATGTACATCCTATGAACATTTATGGTTGCATGTAACACATATAGTAGAAATAAACGGCATTAAAAGAACGGAAACATTTAATTTCATTTTGCAAGGTATGTCTTATATAACGTACATATTATAATCAATGAGGTAAATTTTGTATGGAACGGATTTTGGAATGTCATGTTCTTGATGTACATAAGATGCACCCAAAGAAAGGTACTGCATGCACAAAATCATATGATTAATTATTGCTAGATATCTATTATTTAACCACTCTATATGTATTTTATGTACATCATTCGATGTGTTGCCGTTAACACACCGGTTCTGAAAAGTGGAGGTGAGACTTTTATGGCAATTGAAATTCAAATACTTCATGAAGATCTAGAATATAAATGGCAGGTTTCGAAGTTGAAAAAAAAAATATAAATCACAAAAACCTGCGTTTTAATTGAACAGTTTATTCATATACACTTACAGAACATATTTATTCTATGTAAACTATCAATCTAAATCTAAATTCTTTCCATACCATTAAAATACAACTTATGTTGAGTTTAAAATCGGTTTGCTTCTTCAAATCGCGTATTAAATACGGCTTTAGATAGGAAGATGCAATTAGATTCACACTTAATACCACCAAAAATACAAAGCAAACGACGACGTAAACAAATTCAATAATAATATTTAACCTGAAAGACATTACAAGACAGAGAACAATACTTCTATTAATGATTCTATAAACTTCTGCCTACGCATTATTGTGAGATGCCGTGGACATTATTAAAATGTAAAAGATGCTGTAAACGAATGCTTTATCTATTAAAATAAAAAAGGTAGTAAAAATGCTCATATTATTGTTAATAATACATAATCAGGTCCTTTGTGATATAAATATACTAACACCGCAGCCAAGTACGTCTGATCGTTCGAAAACAGTAATCTTATAATGAAAAAATATTTATTGACAATAAAATAACATGTTTTTGAAACGCTTAGACCTGTATTACGTTTTAGACCATTATCACAAGGGTTGAGTATATTGAACATGATATGTATTAAATGCATGATAATATTGTAAGTATCGCAATCAATACATCGCTGTAACAAGGTGTAATGCGATGAAACCGTTTCAATAGATTGAAAGTGACCTTCACACATCCAAAGTCAAGGTGAGGCATTCAAACAAAAGAAACATATAACGCGGCTGCTTTCAGTTTTCTTGTTAACAGACTATAATACAATAAAATATACTTAATACTTATTTTTATATCGATTTCCGGAGAAATATATATTTTATCAATATGTTTAGTTTATTGTTACAAAAACTAATTGATATTAACTGTTGTCTTCCAGCACACAGATTTAATAGTTGATATATGCTCATATTACATGAATAATATTAAACTAGGCACATATTGCTTCATGGAAAAAGCTCCAGAAAAGTGGTTTTAAATTAATGTCATCATCAAGTTTAACAACACCAACAGAAATTATAAGCCAGAGTATAAAAGTACCTGTAAGTAAATTAAAATGAGTACTTGTCAATACTGAAACTAATGAAAAAAGACAAATAAGTTAATTAAGATAGAGATTCTGTGCAAAAATAAACGTATCTAACCGATCGGTAGCCAATTATTTGTCTGATAGACCATTTGATTTTGTTTAAAAAAAGGTCAGTTTTAGGGCTTAAGTTAACATGTTTTGTGAGTGTTCACAGGTAATATCTACGCACGAATCAAAGCTGTGTCACAAGTTGTAATGATATTAGATGGAACGAACCATTTTTGGTCAACCGGGAAATTGACATTTTGAATAAGTCAAAGTAATTAAGTATGCCAATGTCAGGATCCAAATTAAGTTAGGTAATGAATGGTGTTAATATTGATCAACGACATCCTGCATTTGAGAACCAAACATTTAGTCAGGGTAAGCAACACTCTTGAGACTTGAGTGTAAAGCCTTATTTGAATTTCTTTGCATGGTTTTTATTCTCAATTAATTCCTTACACTGGGAATATGTTTTACCCATATCTGTCATTTCGATTGGAAAATGACCCTCAACACCAACACAATGTACACGTGGCTTAAATCAAGCTAACATGTGTAATAATTCTCACGGAAAGCAGACATCAAAGTAGTTTTTATTCTCTGTATGGCTCCCCTCAGACGGATAAGTAACCTTTTATTTTAAGGATTGTATATTCAATAAAAATCTAATAATGCTCATCAATCGTAACCTGATCTATAATCAACACTAATCTATTATTCTATTTATCCCACTTTTAATTTAGTAAACCTTTTTATTTAAACAGAATTAGTTTGACTGGATAATTTCGCTGGATTTATGACGTCATTTCGTCGAAATATTGACGTCATTTCCTGCCGTTGATTATAGATGATATTTTATCAACGGGGCTTTAATCAACCGAATTCGCTGTAAAAGAGGGATAAAACATTTAACTGTATAGTTATTTTTTTTTTCTCTTGTATGTTTTGTTACTGAAGACCACATTGTAAAAAAGAAATTATTTCTTAATGTGAATTCTTCATGAGATAAAGTTATAATAATAATAATAATAATTATTATTATTATTATTATTATTTTTATTATATATTGCAAAATACATTTTACTGGCCTTATAAAGATTCAAATAGTAGAGCGATTTGTTTACCTTTTTTAATTTCAAAGCGACTATGAAATTAAAATATTTATAAAAGGGTCATCATTGTTATTAAAAAACAACATCAAGTTGTGTTTGATATAAAGTAAGGTATTTGTAGCATAATCGGCGCGCCATTTCGGCAGCGGTTAAATCAGCACCGTAATTAAGGCTTTATTGAGCCCAATCTCTGAGATACTGGTGAGAAATTATGATTTATCATCTGATTTTAAGTTTCTGCCCACATGAGCAGTGACAGTTTTATAGTCGTTTGAGAATAGCAAGACATTTGTCAACATATCACGGATGTCTCGAAAGTCCAGTTTGTGTAGATCTCAACCAATGTAAACTACAAGCTGTTGCATAACCAAATTTGACTTTCGATCTCTTAGTTTGACGATTACCTTTATGGAAAGGAGACGAGGGATACATGCGACAAGCCGTCTCGCCATTGTGGTTATTTATAGTAAGTTACTTTAGAAATTGTATGATGAATAATCAAAGTTTCAGTCCGGGCAATTTAGGGAGAGGCGTGTTACTCGACTTGCGTTGCTTTAGGACAGCTTCATTTTGTGATATAAAGAATCCATCAATATATTGTTGGATAGCCGGGTTGTGTATATAGAACACAAGTGGGTTGTCGTATATATTCTTTATTTTATAGATGTCTATACTATTGAAAATGATGGCCTGAAAAATAATACAAAAACATTTATGAATAACTAATTCAAATTGCAATAATTAAACATTTCAATGAAATACATAATAATCAAATATATTTATATTGCAATAAGCAATACAATACAATGCAAGGTAATTATATAAACAGTAAAAGTAAACTCACCAGCAACCTGAGGACTTAGTTATAACATAAATATATGTTGACAAATGGAAAATGCCAACTTTAAATTTCATCTATCTCTTACGAGACTTTATGATGGAATAATGATATACTAGTCTAAATAACCATTGAAGCTCTATAGTTAAAACATCTCACATAAAAACATGCAGTGTTAGTAACTCATTCACTCACCAATTAGCACCCACACTGATACTCGCTCCCATTATTGCATGGGTTAGAAATATTAAAGGATTAGTGTCAGAGTGAATACCCTGTTACAATATGACCAATACAGATTATTTGTTTTTACAAGTCGTCTTACAATGGTAGACATGAATGCGTTTTAAGTCATCAATATTTGGCAAACGTTATGGCTAAGAAAGAAATTTGCAAACAGAAGCTAAACGCGTATAAAAAATAAACCGTTCTGACATTTCAAGGATATAAGTTCAACAAATCAAACTACCTGGCCGAGACCGACTTTGATATTTCAGGCCGAGTTTTGAATATTTTTTGCAAACTTCGATCAAATTCGCAAAATTAACTTTTAATCTAAATAAAAGATAAATGTTTTATGGAGATTTGAAAGATTTCTGTGTGATGACAGTCTTACATGTGCACAAATGCTTGTAGGCGAGAGTAGACATCATTAGTTAGCACTTTTTTTTAACATGATTAAACAGGATCATTTGCAAGTTTAAAAAAAAAAACCAGCTAAAGACAGGAATGACCGGTATACCATTATTAATTGTCTTGGTTCGATTATTGCTTCTTGAATAAACTAAATGTGTTTAGATGTTCGTGTTGTGCCAACATATTACGCATGACCGCGTGTTACCCGGATGGTTGCCCATACAAACATCTCAAGTATGCTGATGGTGATGATCAAATCAGGATGGCGATTATGATGATGATAAAACAGATAGCACTGTTGTTGTCGTTGATTATACTGTTTTTATGATAAATAATATAGAAGGAGATAATAGTGACCATTTAAGTGTTGGCTTCGACGATAATTATGGCGTTGCATATTATAATGATAATAATGGTGGTGGTTGTAGTAGGTTGCTACTTATGATGATGGCGATAATGACATTGATGGTGTTTATTGTAATGGTTATACTCTCTATTATCGGGATAGAAGTGATGTTAATCATTACAGACGATGATGAGGACAACGGGGACGTTAAACAGAAGGCGAAAGTGGTAAAGGGAATCTCGTGTGTAACATAAAATTGTGTTGCAATTATTCCGTTAAAAGCATTTAGATTTAAAATTATAAGTATAAATACCATTGTCGCCTGTTTCTAACCTTCAATGACGTGCCATATGCGAAAAATCTATTTGTATCTTGAAGCTGATCTTTACCAGGTAGTTCGCACGTTTTCTTACAATCATGCATGATATATAAGCGAACAAGAAACCCCGATCGAAAAATCACAATATTATATATACGGTCTCAGTACGATTTATGACTCAATATGTCTGCGAATGACGTCAACTTAATAAAACGAACACAAATCACCCTGAAACCAAAAACGCGAAACTAAAATATTAGTGTACGTCACAATTGTCTTCAATACCGGCTTTGTGACTGTTTTGCAAAATAAAACAATAAACATTCAGGAACGTAACCAGTGCAGAAAAGTTAATCGATTTAAGCAGAGATGGCTCTTTTTTCCCACACAGTTTTCAAGATTTTTGCCAGTTTAACTTCATTTTCACGAACAAAATCTTGTATGGACCATTCTTATTATCGAAAGTCACAGATGCATCGATAAGCAGAAACTGCAGTGCAAACACCTTGTGTTTTTCGGGAACCGGATGCCACCGTGGTTTTGTTTCATAGTTACTAATTGGTTTAAGGGAAGCAACTGTCGTTTGCAGTAACCATAAAATATGGAATCTTAAAGAGAATAAGTCGTGACTGCTGGCATATTTGTTAGAGCGACGGACAACAAATCCTAGGATTGCGTGTTCGATCCTCGGCCAGACAACATGTGCGTGAAAGGTCATCAAATCCTTTCAACGGACATTCTAACCGTACCTTAGATTAAAGTAAAGCACACGTAAGTAACTGGCACACAGTAAGTATGTGAAATGTGTACTGTTTAACCAGATAGTCGAGGACAAATTTGAATTGGCTAACTGACCGCCGTGATATTACTGAAATACTGTTCAAAACAGCGAAAACCCCGAAAAACACAAAGGTAATTACATGCACACAAATATCCGCAGTTGTAAAACATTTTTACTGTAATGTCTTTAAAAACATATAAATAAACAATTTGGAGTTTGGTTGATGAAACAAAAGCGTTGACATCATTTGTTCAGATGTTGAGATAGGAATGATAAAAGGATGTTACATCAAACGTGGTTGTGGAAATATTTTGTCGTCGTTAACATTACTAGTAGGTATCTGGTCGAAAATATTAAGAAACTTTGTACAAAGATAATATGTGTCTTGTTCTGTGAAAATTGGGCAAAATAGATGTGCGTAAAGTGTCACCCAAGATTAGCCTGTGCAGTCCACACAGGCTAATCAGGGACGACACTTTCCGCTTTAATGGTGTTCTTCGTTTAAAGGAAGTCACTTTTTACCGAAAATCTAGATTAAGCGGAAATTGTAGTCTCAGATTAGCCTGTGCGGACTGCACAGGCTAATCTGGGGCAACACTTTACGCACATGCATTATGACCAGTTTTCTCAGAACAAGACACATATTAGATAGAAAATTAAACAGCACACTAAAGGTATCACTTAAGTTGCCTCAAACGCCTCATTTAGTAAATAATTCAAGCCGCGTCTGAGACAACTGGACTTGATTCATGTACGTAATGTGAAACTGAGCTAAAGCCGGGGATTTAACCCACGACTTCCAGAGTGGTAGTCAGACACTTAAACCACGTCGCTAAAGATCTAGCCCAACAGCAATACTGTTGGAAGTGACCTTATTTCACTACATACGTTAATCATCCAAGATAACCCATGAAGTCTGGGCAGGCTCAAGATAACCCATGCAGTCTGGGCAGATAACCCATGCAGTCTGGGCAGATAACCCATGCAGTCTGGGCAGAGTCTGGGCAGATAACCCATGCAGTCTGGGCAGATAACCCATGCAGTCTGGGCAGATAACCCATGCAGTCTGGGCAGATAACCCATGCAGTCTGGGCAGATAACCCATGCAGTCTGGGCAGATAACCCATGCAGTCTGGGCAGATAACCCATGCAGTCTGGGCAGATAACCCATGCAGTCTGGGCAGATAACCCATGCAGTCTGGGCAGATAACCCATGCAGTCTGGGCAGATAACCCATGCAGTCTGGGCAGATAACCCATGCAGTCTGGGCAGATAACCCATGCAGTCTGGGCAGATAACCCATGCAGTCTGGGCAGATAACCCATGCAGTCTGGGCAGATAACCCATGCAGTCTGGGCAGATAACCAATGCAGTCTGGGCAGGCTAATCTAGGAAGATACTTTCCGCCTTAACCGAATTTTCTCTAAGAAGAAACTTATTTCAAACGACAAAGACGATAAAGGCGGAAAATGTCGTCCCTGTTTCGCCTGTTTGGATTGCAGGGTTTACTTTTGACGACACGTTACGCACTTGCAATAAGCCCAGTTTTCCCAGGACGTGGCCAATTTGGTCACATGTTAGAAAAACGTTTATATCCCTAGGCTACGAAGCGCATGTGGCTCTCGACGGAAGAACGTGAATTTTATTTAAATTAAAGATGACTTAACAACAAGCGGCTCTTGTATCATGGAACGTTACATTATGTAAACATGTAAAGCCGTACAAAAATTAATATATGACAAAACATATAACTTACCTATAATTCCTGTGTAATATTCCTTTCAACAATAGAAACATTGCTCAATAGATCCAAACACAAATTACCTGTTTACAACATCATATAATACCAACACTGGCTAAAAACTATGCGACCACCGTAAGAGAGCATAGTATTGTTTTGCCATAATTGACACCCTTAAAATAATCTTCTAAACTGCTCTCAACATGAAATTATCATTGCATTATCAGCAAACGCTTACACGTTTATGCAATTTTCATCAGGCGATTAAATTCGCATCGATATTTTTTTCTCACAGATACAGTTACGTCGTTCAAGTCAGAGGTAAATGATCACAATATCCGACGAACAGGACAATGGTCGTTTGGACAATTACGATATAACTGTGACTGACTGCATCTCAGGCCAGGTTTATTTACCATAGCGTATTAACCGTCGGCTAAATGTTAAATTTGAGATCGATAACTGTTTTTTCTTTCTTCTTAAACATAAAGAATTACACCATGTTATAACGTGTGTTTATTTATATTATACAATCAGTGAATAACCTTTTACTTACCAGACTAAAAGCATTGTTGTATAGGTATATGTTCT